>NC_065446.1:32549144-32859904 GCF_917563875.1 Diabrotica virgifera virgifera
AGGCTGATGGGTCGATAAGATGTTATTTCAATTGGCGCTTTGCCTGGCTTAAGGATCATTATGATTTCTGCAAATTTCCATATTTTTGGAAAGTATGATAAACTTAGCATGCGATTAAATATTACTGTGAGCATAATAATGGCCTTACGAGGAAGTTGTTTTAGTACTTGTGCCGAGATTAAGTCATATGAGTTGAGTTTGGTTATTTCTTTCTTGACTTCTATAGGAGTAAAACTTTTGATTGGAAGGGACATTTGACATGCTGCGCTATGATTAATGGATGCAGAATTAAGTACCATTTTTCACCTTATTAACAATTAAATTATCTGCGCCATTATAACCTTTGCAAAAAAAAACTAAACACACCATCTGAAAGATAAAATTAAATGATTAGCAGAATTGGTTACGAAGTACAAAAACAAAATTTGTTTAATTATTTATTAGTGTTTTCTATTTTGATAACTCTTCTTCCTCTTCTTCTTCTTATACTTGTTGTAGATCTGTCGATCTGTTAATTCCGACGTTGAAGTATTTCTTGAGAGGTAGACTGCCAGCTATTCTCCATCTTTTTGGTTATCTCCCCGGTGGACGCTTGCCTGCTGGTTTTCCTTCTAGCGCAATTCTTGGTAGTCTGTGCTCCTCCATCCTTTTAACATGACTGAACCATTCTCTTCGTCTTTGCTTGCCCCATCTGACTACATCTTGCACGCCACATTGTTCCCTGATGATGTTGTTTCGTATTCTATCTCTTCTTCTCTTCCCTGCTATTGCTCTTAGTGTCTTCATTTCGGCTGTTCGTAGCATGCTTTTGGTTTTATTGGTGTCTTCTCTTGATTCAGTGCCATAGATCAAAACAGGTCTGATGCAATTTTTGTAAATTCTAATCTTGCTGTCCATTGTCATATATGGGTTATTCTTAGGGGTCGCCAAGTTCTTGAAAATTTCAAGATCTTGTCTTGATTTCAAGACAAGATCAAGACAAGAAGTAATTTTAGATTTCAAGACAAGACAAGAAATTTTTTGTCAATACCAAGATTTCTTGTCAAGAAATCGAGAAATCTTTATCTTGACTAGGTATTAATTTGTGAAAAAGATAACATATTTTAACATAAAATAACGTATTTTAATGTATTGAACACTTTTTTTGCTAAAACGATTTACAAAATGCAAATCATGTAAATGTAACATACATTTTTAAATCGGAATTGATAAGCCATGAATTAAGGCAGATAATACTTCTTATGCTGGGGGCCACAGTAACGGCATTATCCCAATCTGTTATAAAATCTCCTGCGGACAGATGACAGAGTCTCTGCTGTAACAGAATTGGAGACTTCTCTTATTCCAGTTTTTAATTCATCCAAGTTTTGGGCTCTAGCCTCAGGATGATCGTACATGGTGTTTTTAAATATCTCAAAAAAAAAGTCCAGGGGTGTAAGATCTGGAGATCGCGCAGGCCACTTAATATCACCTGTTCCACTGATAACTCGATTCGGGAAAGTATTGTTTAAATACTTCCGAATTATTCGTGCGTTGTGAACTGAACTTCCATCTTGGTGGAACCAAACATTCTCCAGATTTATATCAGGAAATTGATAATGGCGGGAAGAACATGATTCTGCAACAAATCGAGGTATTTTCTGCTGTTCAAGTTGCCCTCAATAAAAAATGGACACTTCTATGCCTGGTTTTCCCGAGCCCAATACCTCGTAATGGAAGGATCATGTCTCCCTACTAACGAAACAGAAGATTCATCAGTGAGCAATATGTTTTTAATAAAATTTGGATCATCATTAGCCTTCGTCATTAGATCTTCACAAAACTCCATTCTTCGAAAGTAATCGTCTGGATAAAGCTGCTGCGTTTTTGCATATTCAAAAGTCTTGTAACCGTGCTTTTTCCATACTTTAGTTACAGAAGCATTGCTAACATCCAACTCTAGAGCAACGCTTCTACTTGAATGTGTTGAATCTACGTCGATTGTAGCACAAATTTGTGTATCCCGGTATTCTCTTTCCTCAAATTTTTCCGGTGACACTTCTTGAGGGTGGCAATTTCTGCATTGTTTGAGGCAATAACAATTTTCAAAATTTTTAACAATATTATGAATTGTTTGTACGCACGGAATTGGTCTCCCCTCACAAAACACAGAAAATAAATCTACACACTGTTGTCCGGAATACCACTGTAAAACCATTTTCTTGTTTTAGCCTTTTCTGCTGGAGTATAAACTGACATAACAGATGAAAACAGTATAAACTGACAAAACAGAACAAAACAGATCAAACAGAAACAGAAATTAAAAACATACACTGTATCGTCCTAAACAACCACGTAGAATTTGAATAAATGAAAGAATTGCCGCAAAATGAATTGGCACAAAATGAATTGGTGCGAAATGGGGTGCAATAAGTTAAATTTCAAGAAGATATCGTTGTTTAAAATGATATTTTAAATGTTAAAGATGTAACTGGAAAAATGTATCTACTCGTTCGCGTTCGGATAATAACAATATGTTATTAAAATCACTTTGTCAATTTTTCTCTTTCCTCGATTATTAGTCTCTTTATTGCACAGTAATATAAATTATTGCAATCACTGAGTACGTAGTTTACGTAGTTGCAAGTAAAGCAATTAACAAGTAACGATTTTTAAAAGAATATTCAAAATCTAAAGAATATTCAAAATACCTCTATTTTGAAGATGAAATTATGACTATGCTACACTCTTCTTGTTTATAATACATATCTAATAAATTATCATAAGAATTCAGGGCTGATTGAATTTGGGAATCCGGCAATGAAATTGATACTCTTTAATGATTACACATGCCGCCGAGACTTTTAATGTTTACATGTCTATAAATTATAATAATATCGTTTATATGTAACTTATTGCATGTGGGAAGCGGGCAGTATTGCCATTTTAAGACCCTATCTCTACTCGCCAAGTTAACACAGTGTATGTTTTTGAATCGCGGAATTATTTACAAAAGAGATGGGGAACAGCTGTTGCACGTTTCTCACTGCGCTCACGCGCGCTGGCGTGAACCTGCTGCAAAGCGAGTCGAAGGTAGGGATATTCAGTATGCTGTATTTTCGGTAATTTTGCTCTGATCAATCGGGAATTTTCAGAGAGTATTCTTGAAGTTATGTAGGTACTTTCATGTTGAGGGTTTAGTATCAAACAACGTTAACTACAAAAACATAAAGTGGCAGAAAATGCGAAAACTGTTTTGAAACGTAATATCGGCCAACAAATTTGTGATTACGGAGGCAAAATACATTACAATAGAAATCTGTAAATTTATAAAGTATTATTATGGTTTCTTTGACATATGGTAAAAATTATTACAGGTTATTGTTATTCTACAGAGAAAAAAATAGATTTTTTTTCTAATAATGACCTGATAACGCTTTTTGATATTACCGATATATATTTTTTGTAACCGTTAACGTCGCACCTGATAATAATAGTTTTACTACAGGGTTAGCACTGCTGGGTGAAAATGTAAAAATGTAATTTCCCTAAAATGTTGAGAAAATTTCACTGTAATTTCCCCTTTTTTTCAGGATAGCCTTTAACTTAAATTCGTTGATATTTTCAAAATTTTCAGGATATCCAAGGCAGCACTAACCCTGTATTATAAAAAATGTTATAAGTGTATTTAAATAAAAAACTTTATTTATCTAATAACATACAAATATTAAACTTATGAAATGTCTAAATACTTATAGGTACTATCTTTAAACGTCTTCATCTTCTGAAACATTTTCATTATGATCATCACCCCTTCCTTGAAGATTCTAGTAAAAGAAGTGATATTGGTCTTTAATTTTTGCTCACAGAGTTCTACTAAACCTTTTAACTTTTTATTATTGATCGTTAACGGTTTGTCATATTTTCTTCTTGGCACAAGTTTGTTAATTGAAAATGTTCGAAGTTGCCTTCTCTGTATTTTTAATTTCGTAAAGTTGTCTGATTTAAAATTATATTTGAAATAACTGTGTGCAGTGTCTTCTTTTATAATATGTATATTGTAGCCAAACTATGTTCAACCATTTGACAACATTTCCTTCAATGTCAGTTTTTTTATTTTTAATCATTTGAATTTGAAGTTCTTTCAAATTCAAAATGTTTTCCTGATCTATTTCAACTACTTCGTATTTTGATTTCTTAAAAGCCATTTTAATCACTGTACATATACCATCCCGATGGATCATAAATTTCCAAGCCTTTACTCGCGTTTTCGATGTGGGCATGGACCATATCACGTTCCATTTGGGACTATCCTGGCTCAAAAAATAACTGGTCGATTTTTGAAATATTTAGTGTTTCAACAGCAAACAGAAGCATTTTGGCCCGAACAACTTCAGACATAAAAGCGAAGTCTTTCCCAGTAACTTCACTTTCATTGTATTTGTAAGGCAAGAGGCTACCTCAGAAGATCCACGACCCGCTAGTGCTTCGTGTCATACAAAGTTTTGTGCTACGACTGAACATTTTTCTGTTAAACACTGATAAAATCAAAATATTAAATAATTACGACAAATATATACGTAACCGGCAATAAGAAAATAACATAAGTATATGTTTTCTTTTAACTTCGGCAAAACTAAAAAATGTAATGAGTAATCAGATTATTGTAATCATGTAATGCGAGTAATCAGATGGTAGAATCGAACAATATCGAAAATAAACAAATGTATTTAGCTATCCAGTATCAAAATGACGTTTTTCAAACAAATACGAATTATAATAATAACGCTGTCTACAATTACAGCTTAAAATATTAGTGTCAATAAACGTTAATAGTCGATAACTGTTTTTGAAGTAAAATAACGTTATCACCTCTTAGATGTTTTTGACATGAACTATTTTTTCACAATTGGTAGTTAACGTTTAATGTATTTTGTAATCTGCTGCAGATAGAGATACAGGTTTTTGTTACTAAATGAAGTCGAAAACGGTGAACTCGATTATAGATATATCTCAACTTCACAAAAAATGTAGATAACGTTGTTTGACACTAAACTCTCGATGTAAAATAATAAAAAAAATCGAACATTTCAAACCATATCCCCCTTTAAATGTTTCGCGGAAATAGGTCATGTCTTACCAATTCTCTAAAGATTGGTTCTCCAACTGGAATCAAACTCTTTATAATAGTTTAAAAAAATTTTACCCATCATAAACTTAGCAGTTGCATTCACTAATTTTTCTATTTTTGTTGCAGAAGGTCGATCCAGAATTGATTTTCACCAAACAAGAAAGAATCGGCAAGGGTTCGTTTGGAGAAGTTTTTAAAGGTATTGACAACAGAACTACGCAAGTAGTCGCTATCAAAATTATCGATTTAGAAGAAGCCGAAGATGAAATCGAAGATATTCAACAGGAGATTATGGTGCTGTCCCAGTGCGACAGCCCGTTTGTTACGAAATATTATGGATCTTACTTAAAGGTATGTATTTTGTTTGGTTTTTGTGTTTTTATAGGGGATTTTTGGGCAATATTGTGTCCAAAAAATGAGCGCTCAAAAGAAACTACAGCGTTAAAGAGGTTTATGCCTGGTTGCACCAACAGATCTTAAGCTTAAGACGTGCCTTAAGCTCAGCTTATGAAATTTACGCGTTGTACCATTGAGTCTTAAATCAATTTTTAGCTTGTCACAATGAATTGCCACGTAGATTTCATCTTAAACTTCGTCTCAGTTAAGACGTGCAAAAGAATCGATAATTATGGTGCAACGTAAGTGAGACTTAAAGCGGCCCCATCTATAAGCTGAGCTGAGCTAAGCTGGAGCTTAAGATTTGTTGGTGCAACCAGACATTATTGTTTTATATGGTCTGGTCAATCGACCCTCAAATATGAAAAACCGCAGGAAGCTACCACTTAAGCTTAAGCTTACCCTATATTATGCTGAATTGTATGCACTTCACAGATTCATAGTATCCGAGATACGATTTTTCAAAAAGTTCGCCACTCGCACCTTTCCCTATTTTTTCGCAAAAATTGTTCTATAACTTTTTTTTTCCACGCAGTGTGTGGTACGCAGTACCACAGTAACAGGTATATGCAATAGTAAAAATCAATTCATTGCCGTAACAGAAAAAAAATAGCAATCATCACACTTTGATGAACCATATTTTGGTTACCGTTACCCTTACAATATTTTACAATAGACCATTTTAAAGCACAGAAAATAAGCTTTCCTTCTTATTTAGCAATGTCGTAGTTTCTAGTAAAGAACAAGATTTTTGGCTAATAAATCAGCTACTTACCTAAGTAGCGCTACACAGACTAATGGTATTCAAAACCACCGCCCCTCTTTTCTATAAAGCTGAAAAATCCAGCTTTATAGACAAATTTAAAAACGTTTTAGTCTATGAAGCTAAAATCTTCAGCTTCTTAGACTAATGTCACATAATTGACCCGCCTCCTTTCTATGAAGCAAAAAGTCTGTTAGTTATAACGCTAAACTAATATTTTTTCTCCATTTGCATTTTATTATGATAATAAATTATGTGACAAAATATAAATTTAATTATAAGATATATTTATAGATTGTTAATTATGAAATTCCCATTACGTCAAATGATCTTTTGTTATTTTTTAATAAATAAATTAAAAGGCCTATGAACTTTGGTAAAACTATTATGTAGTTCATAATATTATTTTAATGAATTCGTAATTAGATCTGCAAAAACGGTCTCACGCGTTGGCCCTAAAAGTTACTTTATTTTTGATATTATAGGAAAAAATGAGTTACAATGTTTAAAGGCTATAGTTTTATCTCATTTAATCTGAATACTTTTGCCTATAGATATACTAATAATGTAGGTTTATTGCACTATTATTTTCCAATATAAAATTTGAATTTTATTTATCTAATTATAATATTATAAGGATTAAATACTTAATGTGAAGTATAGTAAATTGTGTGAAACAGGTAACTTTGAACCATCTTATCGGACCATCATCAGTTATACACAGAATTTCTGAGTTGTCGGTGACATGCGTTTCGTTCTGTTGAGGTTCATTTTGCTTAAATGAATATAATAAGGTGAACCATATGACTGGTTAACATCTGTTATCTTCTTAGCCCATAGACCTTCTTCTTTTGAACATATACCTCTCCCAACTCCTTCTATCGGTCTCTATCCTGAGCAAGATGCTCAGGCTAAGACTCCACTCCACTCCAAGATGCTCAGACTAAGACTCCACATAAGTATAAGCGACAATGTACATTTAAATATTATTTAATCAGAAATCTAAAAATGTAATATCAGACAGGATACTCTACCTAACTTCTACCTGCTCTTCCCTGAACTATGAAAGCAGTTCATAATTCATAATATGTATTTTGACAATTGTATTATATATTTTGGTGTCTTCTGTGTTGTATTTATTGTCCCGTCCAGCGCATTTAAATAGCATTGGACCAAGATTTTGCGCCTACACCCTTAAGAACGGAATGTTGTGTAGATATGGCTACGTATTTCTTATGGACGATAGAAGCGCGCCGATGCCGCTTCTATCGAATCGAAAATGAATCTTATATCGGCAATAAGTAGCAACACGTGCCTGATAGTTTTGGCAACACTGATCTGCACAAGCCAAATGTTCCGTTCTTAACTTGAAATAAAGTATAGGTGCATGAATTTAGGTCATTTTCCTTGTTTCGTACCTTAGGTAATTTCCCGCTTTTTCCGGTATATTTTATATGGAATGAGGGTGTTAGCGTCATGCCCAACACCCAACCGAGAGGGTTAAGGACTGTTCTTTTTGAGTAGCCGTACCAGTCTGTTTTGGTTCGAGCGTGTTCTTATCCGTCGGTCCTAGGACTGATGATGTATATATTGTTTCTCTTCTTCTTCTCTGATTCTCTAAGTAGGTATATGTAAAATAGGTTTCCTAGATTAGATTTTAGGATTTTAATTTTGATCTTATCTATTAATTATTAAAGAATTAGAAATAAGATATTGTAACAAACCAAACCCTTGCACTGCACCTCTGGAGGGTTGCTATGAGATGCGTATTGTCAACCACTAACACATATGGCCTCTCAGAGCCCGGTACCTATATGGTCTAATGCCCTCATTTTGTGTGTTCCGAATGTTTTTCAGATGTGAATAGAACAAACAGACAGTATTATATTTTAAGCTTTTGCTATTATTTAGTTAACGATTGACTTTTGTGTGGTAAACACGAAATACGCAGCTCCATCCAATATCGTAATTTTCATTGTAAAAAACCCTCTGAGATTAATTATTATTAGTAGAGAGCGGAATATATGCAACACAACATTACCAAAATATGCGCATATATATGCATTACTTTTACTACAAATATGCAGGTATTTTTTCTAAATTTGTCTAAATATTCAAATGCATATTAAAAATACTCAAAAATAAAACAATATATTAAGTCGTAAGATCTTCAGAAAAGTTGCCTTCAAAAATACGTACAACTTGCCTCAAACAATCGAAGCCCTCATTGTTTTCTAAAACATTTTTTAATTTATGTCTAATTGTAATCCCTGTATTTCCGGGAATTTTTTGACAATGAGCAGAAAAAGTGTTAACAAGATTAACCGAATCACTTAATTGTAAATTCCTTTGTTCTAATGACTTTATTAGATCTGATAAAAAACTAAAATTAACTTTTATGAACATAAGTTCTTTAGCAATTTGTACGTTACTTAAAGAACAAAGTACGTTACTTAAGCTGAAGAACAAAAGCGGAATTGTCTACAATTTGATGGATTTTTGTATTTTGATGCTTCTCTCTATGTCCGTTTTTAAAGAAGTAAAAGCGAATTTGTCGAATAAAAACACTCTTTCCAGAAAAATTTCTTTTGTGGGACATGATGCTTTTGTTTGTCAGTTCCTCATTTAAAAAATGAAACGTGAAAATGAATGTAACTTACGATTTTGGAACAGGCCTTGCAAAATACTTTGTCTCCACTTAGCTTTAACACGGGAAACACTTTATCCAAGCACTTTTTTGAATGGTAGACATATTTAAATTTAATATATACCAATCACTTCAAAAACACTAAATACGATACAACGTTTACTTTAAACAAATGTTGGCCGCAAACTGACAAAATAATTATTAGACCCTTAAAAGCAGGTAGGTACCTACGACTTGCTACGCTAATAAAATAATATTTTTCTGGGAACACCCATAATTGTTAAATTCAGGTAGTAATGGGAAAGTCCAGATGAGCGATAGATAGATAAATAACGAGCTCGTTCATATCGAAGTTATAAAATTCCAACTAAGAGAGGAAAATTGTAAACTTTTATATAATTTATTTTTAAAATATGCAAAATAAATCGTGTTTAGCTTAAATATGCAATGTTATGTTTGTTGTCTGAAAATATGCAATATATGCATCTATATGCACCTTGCATATATTCCGCTCTCTAATTATTAGTAACATCCTATTATATGTTTGGCTATCCAACGTATATTATGTGATAATATTTTATAGGTACTGGGTTTTATATATTAGAGCAAAATAAGTTAATAGTAAATATATCAATTAATTAAATGTGTGTATGCATGTAATAGCTATTTCTATAACAAGGGAGGAAAGTGCTACTTTTCCTCCCGAGAATGAAGTTTACTGCCCGACGCGTAGCGGAGGCAGTAATCATTCAAGGGAGGAAAAGGCACTTTACTCCCATGTTATACATATGGTTTTTCCACCTTCCTCAAATTAATAACAAGTCATTTTTCATTTTTACTTAATTTATTTATGTAACTAACCAACAAAATTTATTAAAATTAAAACTGACAAGTAGGTACAATATAACTGTCAACTGTCAAATATAAGCCAAATTATTAATGTAAACATTGTTAAATCAAAATAACAATTTACTGTTTTTTACCATTCTGCAAAATACTGGGTGTTTTATAAACAAAGTTAAAATGTATAGATACTTACGTAATAGAAAATAGATATTGTACAGGGCGTCAATAAGTTATATTTCATGAATGACGTCACTTTTACTTTTCCTCCCTAGGGAGGAAAAGTACAACTTTGCTCCCTACAGTCAGGTCCGGAAAAGTATACCTTCGGTAGAGGTAGGTGGAAAAATATATTTTACGGTACCTTTGATGTTGAGTCGCTCGTATTCTTCTTCTGCCTAGTCGACTAGGATGGAATTGAACTGCTTTTATTGAACTATGGATAGGTTTACACTGTTTATAAAAACTGTGTTCTTTCACTTATGATTGCTTATACATTACTTAAAATAAAAATAAAGGAAATTAATATATGTGGACGGACGAAACACTAATAATTGTATTCAACTTATCTGAAAATAAAACGTTTGTTTCCTTTCTAATAACTATTCTATTTCATCTTTTTAGGGTACAAAACTATGGATCATTATGGAATATTTGGGTGGCGGGTCAGCCTTAGATCTGATGAAAGCGGGAAACTTTGAAGAAATGCACATTGCTATTATTTTAAGAGAAGTCTTGAAGGGATTAGATTATTTACATAGCGAAAGGAAATTACATAGAGATATTAAAGCTGCGAATGTTCTGCTTAGCGAAATGGGAGACGTTAAACTAGCTGATTTTGGTAAGTATTTTTTTTGTCCGTTTGGCTTTAATATGGGTTTTCCAAGAAAGATGCACTCCTAAATATTGTACTTCAGATTTTGGTGGAATTGGAATATTATTGATGTGTACTTGGGGGCATGTTTGTCTTCTTGTTGTGAAAGTAACTTCTGTCGATTTTTCGGCGTTAACTTTAATTTTCCATAGTTCAAGCCAGGTTTGTAGCACTTTTAAGTAATCTTAAAGTTTGTTGGCAGCACTTTCAGGATGTGTATCTGAAGTTAGTATTGCTGTATCATCAGCAAAAGTAACCATTATAATATCATTATTGGTAGGTATGTCTGCTGTATAGAGGAGTTATAGGAATGGGCCAAGGACACTACCTTGGGGAACTCCAGAATGGATAGAATGGAGGTTTGATGTTGAGAAATATTTGATTAAGATTTTTTTATTAAATTTGTTCCGCTTCAATGTTTTTAACTCTGTCACGAGTTTTCATTAATTTTAGCCGTCGTTTTTTATTTCCGAAATACGGATTCTAGTAAAAAACAAAAAATTATACTTGTTATAATTTTTATCATTGGTCGACTTACTTTATTTTAATTACCATGTTGGTTTTCTTTGTAATTTAATGTTCGATTCATTCCGATCTAATAGATAATACATCTATATTGTGTAATGTCTGGTTTATAAAATCTTTTATTTATATAAAAATTTTTCAATGATAATTTTATCACCGATAAAAATAAACAACTAATAACGTCATAGTCGATGATGAAAAATCGATTGTTATTTGAAGTATATTTGACATCATTTTTGTTTTCTAAAGCTCCTAATAACTGATTGTGTCATCAATTTTAAAATTACGAGGAATAATTACTCACTAAAGACAACAAAAATTGTTTATTGATCACCTGAAAACACGTGGTGTTAATTTTAAGCTGTAGTTTCAAGCATTTTAAGTTATAAAAACTTAACAGAAAAGTATGAAGTAAACACCTCCAATGTAAAGTGGTTAAGATTTTTTTAAATTATTTAAAAAAATATCCAAAATAAATTTAAAAAGTCGGAACGTTTTCAATCTTATCGGACCATCATCAGTGATACACAGAATTTCTGAGTTGTCGGTGACATGCGTTTCGTTTTGTTGAGGTTCATTTTGCTTAAATGAATATAATAAGGTGAACCATATGACTGGTTAACATCTGTTATCTTCTTAGCCCATAGACCTTCTTCTTTTGAACATAGACCTCTCCCAACTCCTTCTATCGGTCTCTATCCTGAGCAAGATGCTTCCAATTTGTTCCGGATATTGTTTTTGTCATCTACCCATCTCGTCTACCTTTGTAAGGTCTCCAATGCTGTATTGTGGCGTCCCAACGTTGATTATTTTGTTTAGCAGTGTGGTCTGCAGAGCTCCATTTGAGTTTAATAATTTTTGTTGTTATCTTCGACTTTTGTTTTTGATCTAACCCATTCGTTCATCTTTATAGCTTGGCAGTAGTATACTTAGCGTTGCGCTTTCTATTGCCCTTTCTGTTGTGGCTAGTTTATTCCTAGCTTGAATAGGGTCCAGGTTTGACATCCATATGTCATGATAGTAAGGATACACTGGTTGAACACTTTGCTCTTCAAGTATTACTAATCTTAAGCTTATTACAAAGTCATTTGTATTTTAATGGTATGGTTAAATTATCAATTAATAAATTTAAGGGCCGGTTGTTCGAACGCTAATCAACATTGATCACTATCAAATACTTAATTACTGTCACAACTGTCAATGTTAACTTTGGTTGGGTTGTCGAAAACATAATTATTGATGACAATTATGAAACTAGTTAATCAATTATGTTAATAATTGTTATGTTAATTGACTAACTAATCTCATAATTATAATTAACTATGTTTTCAGCAACCCAACCAAAGTTGACATTGACAGTTGTGACAGTAATTAAATATTTGATAGTGATCAATGTTGATTAGCGTTCGAACAACCGGCCCTTAATCTATTGTACTTTTAATCATTATACCTGCTATTCAGTATGTTCACTACTCGAAATTTAACGATACTACTCAAATACAAATGACTTGGTAATAGAATTAAGATACGGTTTTCTAAAATATCTTGAAAGGTACTTTATTTTGTGGTTCTTGAGTATCCAACTAAGTTTTCCAATTCCTGCCCATGCCAGTCTTGCTCTCCCAGTGATTTCTGCACTTTGGTTCTCTTTGTTCATCATTGTTGTTTATATACATAGTTATATCCAAGAAATAAAGATAAATACGAAAATTGCAGATTTCCGAATAATATCTAATAAATTAAGCTACAAAGATCTTTAGGCGAATAATTTTTAATCTGATTGCAACAACTATGACAAATATTTAAGTTCCTAGTGTGGTCTCGAGAGAAGAAATCTGACAGGAATGTCCCAAGTTCTCAGTATGATTTTAGAGAGAGGGCATACATTCGAAGGTCAATTCCAGGATTAAGTCTAATGCCGAAGAAATCAAGGGCGGATCCAGGGAGGGGGCCATGGCCCCCTCCGAGAATAAATAAATAAAGTTTAAATATTTGCACTTTAAATGTTTTCAGTTTCAAACACATGTGTATGTACAAAACAGGGGATAAATATATCTTATGGACTAGAATTAAACAAAAGCAGTAACGGAAGCTTCAGGAATGACATAATGTTGTGTAAATCAAATTGTTGATAATTTTACAAAGTGCCAATGGTTAGAACGACCTTGGTAGCCATCAAATTCGTATCAATTTCTATACTCTGTACACACAAAGAATAAAAAAGAAGCGAAGCGTTACTTGGGTCACCAGCACTGAGCACAAAGGAGTTGATTGGTACTTTCGCACATTCAAAAAGGATTGTTTTGCAAGTATTGCGTTTTATTTTTCTAATGAAAAATATGGCCATAATAAAGGGATGACAGCCCAAAACCTTTTCACGAAACGTTTAACATCTTTCGCCAAGTAATGGGCAACGACGGAGCGATACAGTCCCATGAAAAACCATCAATCAAACCATAATGAGTGCCTTCAGGTTGAGCTAGATTTTCTAAAAAGCTATCGCAACCCGCAAAAGTCAGTCATTAACCAGATAGACTCTCAGAGCTGAAAATAGAGAAAGACTACGACCAATGGTAGAGTCTATAGTGTTCTTAGGTCGACAAAATATTCCTCTAAGAGGCCATCGTGTATATGGCCTTCTACTTCTGGACGAAGATGCTGGATCTAGCAATGAGGGAAATTGTGAAGGTTTAAAATCGCATCAGGAGATAAGACTCTTAAACAACACCTATCCACAGCATCTATCCACAGCAAAATTGATTGATAACATGTTGTAGTGAAGAAGTAATTGAACAAATAATGAATCAGGCTCAAAGTGCAAATTATTACTCTGTCATATTTGACCGTATCTCACGTGAAACAACTTTCTCTAAATTTGAGATACATACACAATAACAACATTCGTGAAGATTGGTCAATTTCATTGACGCTTATGAGAACATAAAAATAATTAGTGAAAATTAAGAAAGAGAGGAAGAACAAGGCCTGACAGGAGAAGCATTGGGAAAAATCGTATTAAACTTGTTAAAAGCACTGCACTTGGATCTGACGAAATGTGTAGGAATCGGTACTGACTTTAATAAATACTTTAATAACGATAAGTTTTGAATGGCTTTATGGCAATTAAAAGTATGTGAAAAGTGCCTTAAAACTCACCTTTGTAACCCTAAGTTTTAAAAATTAACCCCAGACCCCCGGTAACCCCTCCCAAAAAAAGTTCATGGCCCCTCTCGAAAATCGGTCCTGGATCCGCCCTTGGAAGAAATAACTAGAGTTTAAAAAAACATACACTGTATGTTGATTACAGAAAACGAAATATTAATCAAAATGTGTAAATTGAAGAAAAATTTTATACTTTTGTTTCGAATCAATTCAATTTTATATTGATCTTTTTATTTTTTTTTGTAGCACTTTAAAATCACATTTTCATCACTTTTAGTTTTTAGTATAACGGTATAATATTAATTTTGTTTAAGGCGTTGCCGGCCAATTGACCAATACAACAAGTAAGCGAAATACCTTTGTGGGAACCCCCTTTTGGATGGCTCCGGAGGTGATCAAGCAGTCCGCGTACGATTCTAAAGCTGATATATGGAGTTTAGGCATCACAGCCATAGAACTTGCCAAAGGAGAACCTCCCAATGCAGAGCTTCATCCGATGAGGGTGTTGTTTTTAATTCCGAAGAATAATCCTCCCCAGTTAACAGGAAGCTATAGTAAACAATTCAAGGATTTTGTGGAAGCCTGTTTAAACAAAGATCCAGAAAATGTAAGTATAATGTATACAGTCGGAAAAATGAAAGAATACCCATGAACTAACATATAAAACACACTGTATTTTCCTGTCACGGTGTCACAAAGAAAATTTTCCAGTGCAAGTACAAGTAACAAAAATTATTACATGTACTTGCGCTGGCCAATTTTTTGTGTGACACGGTGACAGGAAAATACAGAGTGTTTTATATGTTCGTTCATGGGTATTCTTTCATTTTTCCTACTGTAAGAATAGTTATTTCAAACTGTCTGTTTAGACCGTTAAAAAATATAACATGCACAATAGATACAGTAGGAAAAATGAAAGAATACCCATGCATCATCGATGATATGCATACGAATCAAATCAAAAATGCCTTGTCAAAACAACGTCTAAACTAAGGGCCGGTTGTTCGAACGCTAATCAAGAAGTTGATTATAATCAAGACCCCTTAACAACCATCAAATAACAAAATCCGTTGTTCGTACGCCAATCAGTTGATTGTAATCAATTTTCTTGATGGGAATCAAATCGAGATATCAAATAGACGTAAAACACCAATCATTCATTGTGATGCGTTGCATAAACATCAATCAAATTGACGTTTATGCAACAAATAAATAATCAATCAATGTTTAATATAATATAATTAATACAATTTAATCAAAAAATAACTAATCAAGTAGTGACAATTCAGCAACATAATCAAAGTTGATTGTAATTAAATATTTGATAATGATCAGTTGATTCCATTTTTGATTAGCGTTCGAACAACTGGCCCTTAGTGAATACTGTAAAAAACGGATGTGACTACTACCCCACCGTACGATTTTTCGCTACGTAAATGTGTCAAAAATTTTTTGTGATGTTATTCTTTTTCTGATAATACATATATATTTATTGGTAATAAATGTTACTTTTACTACCGTAATTAATTATTTGATATAGATTAATAATACAAAAATAGTGAGTAAGCAAATATAGTTTTATGAATTTCTCCATGGTAAAGTTGCCAGACGTAAATAGTAACAGGAATTTAAAAAATGTCGTTTATGTCAGCTACATTAAGTGACTTAAATGAAAGTAAACTTAATGAATTCAGATCATTTTGGTATCCAGATCATTTTCCAGACATTATCTGCAAATAAATGTACATTCGTAAAAATATACTAATCTGTAATTTTATACACTATGATTGAAAAGTCAGAGTAATATGTACACGTTTGGCAAACTCATAGACAGAAGTTAACCATATTGACAGATGATTATTTTAATACTGACTTATTTTAATTAAATAAAAACTTACCAAACCAAAAATACAATATAATATTAAAATAGCTTTTAAAAGAACTGAGTTTATTTAAGTAAATACGACTTATTATTAAAATTCATAAACTCTACCGAACCTAACCCAGTTTCACTGTAAAAGTGACAGAAATTGGATCTGTCAGATTATAGTTGACCAGCACGATTACTCGAATAGTAGTTTATACAAACATTATCTCTACTGATGTTGAATGTTTTTCTAAGAATGACATTAGAAGTACAGAAATAGTCAAGTGTGAGTTTAAATTTTCTACTAAACTAATATAACTACGTTGAACAATTGTATCGCCGTCTCACTCTGTCAATTATAAATATATAACTGCGTATGTCTTGGATAACGTTTTTGCTTAGTAGACAACACTTAATAATCTCTCTCTCTCTCTCTCTCTCTCTCTCTCTCTCTCTCTCTCTCTCGTTTGTTATTTATAGAAAAGGCAGCAAATCCTAAATATGTGCTTGATATGATCGTTCATGGGTATTCTTTCATTTTTCCGACTGTATATTTTTGTAATAGGTGTCACCTTATAGCCAGAGTCACTCTCCCTTTAACTTGACCATGCTCACTTCACCGAATTAACGATGACGATAAAGCATGAAGAGTATATTATGATACTAGTGTGCCGTCATACAACGGACAGTTACATCTGGATTAGTACTTTGGTGGAAAAAGACGGCTTTGCAATATTTTACGGCCCCTCTCACCCCCCTATAAAAGACAGGCGTTTCTAAATATGATAGGTGCCTTTGAACAGTGTAGCAACGGCATCTTTAGCGGCTATCACAGGTCTCCACCCTCTGTAATTATATACAGAGTGAGTCTATAATTTGAAATAAATTCAACAGTTCAAATACTATTTTTTTTTTTGAAAAATGCTCAGACATGTCGATTAGTATTTCACATCGAAATTTTTTACATACAATAATAATGTATACAGGGTGTCCCAATTTAAAGATATGATGTCGTCATTGATTTTCTTAAATGGCAACACTGTCATTTTGACAGCTATTTAGATAAGTTGTGTAAAGTTATAACTAACTGCAAAATATCAAATTTTTATTACCTACCATTTGCAAGATAATAAAAAATAGCAAAGTTATTAAAAACAAGTAATCAAATGATTGAATTTAATTATTTCAATTAAGCAAATGCTCATAATGTTGCCCATTGACTATTTAACAATATCCTAAACGCGATCGAAATTCGTTTTGAACATTATGAGCATTTGCTTAATTGAAATAATTAAATTCTTGTTCTTCATAACTTCGTTACTTGATTCGTTTATTGATTACTAAATTCGTTACTAAATTCGTTTCTTGATTACTTGTTTTTCATAACTTCGTTATTTTTTATTATCTTGTGAATGGTAGGGAATAAAATTTTTATATTTTGCAGTTATGTATAACTTTACACACCCTATCAAAATAGCTATCAAAATGACAGTGTTGCCATTTAAGAAAATCAACGATGAAGTAATATCTCTAAATTGGGACAACCTGTATATATTATTTTTGTAAGTAAAAGATTTCGATTTGAAATAATAATACAGGTCTGAGCATTTTTCAAAAAAAAAACAATCAGTATTTGAACTATTGAATTTATTCCAAATTACAGACTCTTGGTTTTCATATCTTTGTTATTGTTATTATTTTGTAAATGGTAGGGAATAAAAATTTGATATTTTGCAGTTTTGTATAAATTAAGACACCCTTTAAAAATAGCTATCAAAATGATAGTGTTGCCATTTAAGAAAATCAACGATGACTTCATACATTTAAATTGGGACACCCTTTTTACATTATTATTGTATGTAAAAAATTTCTATTTGAAATATTAATCGACAGGTATTGAGCATTTTTCAAAAAGACAATTAGTATTTGAACTATTGAATTTATTCAAAATTACAGACTCACTCTGTATTTTGGCGACAAACTTTAAAAATATTTTTTGACTATTTGACTTTGAGATAGCAAACAATACTTTGAGGCCGAGTTATGTATTGAGTGATCACACTAATACTACTGCGACTATACTTAAGGAATCCATCTTTCAGATGAACTCAGATATATTGACACTAGAACTAATCTTCACCGAGATAATTAACACTAGTATACCATCTAGCGAACAAACTGTCTCAAATATTGATGGGGATATCGTTCACCGATGATTCTAAACTCTTCATAGTACTGAATCCCTTAAGCCGTTACGAATACACTCACCAAATTAAAACTGACGAGGAACTGCAAAGATCTCAACAACCTAGCAAAGGAAAAGTGTCTTTAATGTGGGTGCCGTGTTATAAAAGGTTGCTTGGGAACGAACGAGCAGATGTGTTGGCAAAACATGGCTCGAGAGAAACCTTTGTAGGCCCAAAACCATTGTGTGGCCTTATCATTTAAGTGAACACCTATACAAAATAGGTAAATTGAATGAACAATGCTACAAAAAATGCGAAATGGAGAAGAGACTGCCATACATATCCTGTCCTACGCCATAGGATAGGAGGCAGGAGTTCCCTGGCTAACTGAAGATTGAACTAGAAGAGATACTAAAACTACCAATGAGGAAACGGTTGACCTTCATTGAGGTCACAGGACTTATTGCAGCTTAACGGTAAAAACAGGGTATGGTATGATCTTATGACCAAGTGCCAGAGATTATCGTGTATCACCTGAACCAAGATGAATAAGAAAAAGAGCATGAAGAGCCTCTACACCACAGCGAAGACAAGAAGAAACGTCTCACGAAGAGAATCATTTCCTATTTCGGCGGTGCGGGTTCAAGCTCTGGCGAGATGAAAACATCGAGGTATTCTTATCCGAAGACGTCATGTCGACTCAATCCGAATAAAATGAGTATTTTTGATAAAATCAGGACTAGGTTGGACGGTAAAAACTTTATTTTTATATGGTAATGAAAAACAGACTACTCTGCTGCACTCCCAACCCGCTCTAACGATATTTAGTGAACTTTTTTAATTATGACATCTTAAAGTTAGTATTATTATATTTTCATGAGAGAGTTTCATCTGAATGTATATTTTGTTTTCAGAGACCAACAGCGAAGGAGTTATTAAAATATCCATTTATAAGAAAGGCGAAAAAGAATTCCTACTTAATAGATCTTATAGACAGATACAAAAAATGGAGGTGTACTAGGAACGAAGAATCTGAAACAGAATCAGAAAATTCCGATTCGTAAGTCTTTTATAATTGAATCGGTCGTTTCAGAAACCCGACATGTCCAAAAAATAGATTTTGTTTTTTTTTGCATTTTTACTAACCGTAAATATAGAGTTACATGTTTCAAGAGAAACCCGACCCTTTTTAACATTCTAAATGAACCTAGAGAGTTGCTAAATTTTTCTGAATCATGAGAAACCCGGCAACCCGCGATGTTTTTTGTATTTTTCATTAACTTTGCTTTTGTGGACAAGTCGGGTTTCTAAAACGACCGATTCAATTTGCATTTAGTGTATTACGGGTTTGATCAGGAATCTGCGTAGTTTTGACATTGTTTATCCCAATAATTGGTTTTTATGCAATTCTCTCCTCGTTAGAAAAAGAAAAAAAATTATAAGCTTTTTCTTCCTACGAACTTTTCTTGTCATCTCCAACTCCTCTCTTTTCTTCTTTTTATTCCTCTCCTCTCCTCTATTTTTATTTCCTCTCTTTTCTTCTTTTTATTCCTCTCCTATTGGAGATTGAATATCTTCAAGGCTATTCGAACTTTGTTCACACAACTGTTCTAAACATTTCCTTTTAGTATGGTATAACTAGACCCAAACCCAGACATCCAAAGTGAAAGTTCTCCTCCAACACCAAATTGTTCTATATGGTCCACATAATGTTCAGAAAAAAGTCACAGCATTTTGAGCGTCGGGTTTGGGCGGGAGAGGGGGGAGAAATCGGTAAATTTAAAACAAAAAAGGTCCTACACATAATTGTTATAAAATGAACGGATCCAGAGTTACGGAGGGTGAAAAGTGGAAGTTTTCGATATTTTTTGGGCAATTTATAATATTATTACTGATGAAAGAAACAGGATTGTGTTTTGTAAATAAAATTTGCTATTTCAGTGGCCGATGGTATGTTAGTGATAAGCAGAGGGGTCATCCATGAACTACGTCGTTGAGAACAGGGAGGGGGCTTGCTTATTACGACGGCGTACGACAGGGGGAGGGGTATGAGTGCCCATTCGACGTCGTTTAATATATTGGTATATTTAAATGTGTCGCTATTGTGTCTATAAAAATAATTTTTTACTAGCTTCTACCAGCATTAAAGTATCAGATATTCATATAAAACGTATAGTTTTTGATATGAAATTGAAAATAAAACAAAACGTTTACGAATAAATATACCTTTGTTAAAATTAAAAAGAATAATTCTATTATAGATACTTTTATCGCATACTTTTCATTTCGTTTTTATCAGTCACGGCGATAAAATAATATTAGGTAGCACTTTTGTACAGGACAACAAACAATAAGACATTGTTCTTTGGGTTTAAACAATCGCTTCTATATACAGAACAATGTCTGGAAGCAAAAAAATATTAAATTGTTAGTTCATTTATGTGCTGCATACTGTGTGTGAAACAACAGTTCTGAAAGAACGAATAGAAATAAAATATTGTTTCCTATTTAGTTAGTAGTAAGTCGTATTTATACTTTAGAAGAAATTGCATCGAAATCAAATCAAAATAAATATAAAGATTTATATGATGCAGTTAAGAAAACATACCATGCAAAATGTTGGTCCAATGCTATTTAAATGCATTCATTTTTTTCGAATACTAAGAAAACTAATAGATTTTTGAAAAATTTAAACGCAGATTGAAAGACTGCATTATTGCCGAGGGCCAAAAGTTCCTGAAAACATCTATAATGTTTATTTTAATAAATTACAGGGGTGAAAAAAAAAGAGAAAATTTTGTCTGATTTTTCATTTCAAATATTTCATTCAAAAGAAACCTTTTACTTATTCTAATAGACAAGGCGGAAACGGCGGGTTCGTTGGGAAAAATATTCCCATGAGATATTTTTGCATACTCACATTCGTGAGACATCCCAGAATAAGGTTCAAGAAGTCGCCCACGAGAAAAGTGGGCCAATTTTTTTTAACAATTTTTTTTAATCAAATTGCAAAAATCAATATTTTGGCCCGTACTTATTTTTTTTAGGTTTTTTGGACCATTCTGGACAAAAAAGGTCTCTTATAATTTTTCTCTAAAGTTGATCTTTTTCGAGTTATAAGCAAGTTAAAATTTGAAAAACGCGAAAATGGCCATTTTTAAGGCTTAATAACTCGGTCAAAAATTATTATTTTGAAAGTCAGAAAGTGACTAAATCAAAGTTTAAAGTCGCCGTTACATGATCCTGAAGAAATCTGTGTCATTAATTTACTACTAAGCTGTTATTTTTAATTAATAACAATGAGTGGTTGTATCGTATTGACGCTGCTGTAAATGTGAGTGCGAGTAAGATGCACAATTGGACTGCTGGAATAGCTTCTCTCTCGCACTCAGCATTTACAGCCCCGCACACGTGCATGGCGCTTATTATTTTTACTTAAAAATAACAGCTTAGTAATAAAATAATGACAAAAATTTCTTCAGGATCTTGTAGGGGGGGCTTCAAACTTTGATTTAGTCATATATTGACTTTCATAATAATAACTTTTAACCGAATTATTAAGCCTTGAAAATCGCCATTTTTCGTTTTTTTCAATTTTAAATTGCTTATAAGTCGAAAACGATCAACTTTAGAGAAAAATTATAAGAGACCTTTTTTGTCCAGAATGGTCCAAAAAATTAAAAAAAAATTGTTCGGGCCAAAAATATTGATTCTTGCAATTTGATTAAAAAAAAATTGGCCCACTTTTCACTTGGGCGACTTCTTGAACCTTATTCTGGGATGTCTCACGAATGTGATTATGCAAAAAAATCTCATGGGAATATTTTTCCCTTCGAACCCGCCGTTTTCGCCTTGTCTATAAGGGACTTTCAACCCTCGGTAATAATGTAATCTTTTATTCTGCGTTTAAATTTTTCAAATATATTAGTTTTCTCAGGATTCGAAAAAAAAAATAATGCATTTAAATAGCATTGGACCAAGATTTTTCGCCTACCCCCTCATGTTTGATTTAAAAAAAAACAAAAATAATATTGATTTTTTTTAAATCAATGAAAGGGGGGTCGCGAGTTGCAACGACGACGTCGGCATGGGGGGGGTAGTCGTCTCTAAACGACGAATTACGACGGAGGGGGGGTATTAAAAAGTTTAAATTTTTTACGACGTAGTTTATGGATGCTCCCAGAGTGATAAGCCCTTGAAGAAACGTCAACCTTACCGCCCAAAATCATCGTCAATTGCCCAAAAAAATATAAAAAGTATCGAAAACCTCCACTTTTCACCCTCCGTAACTCTGGAACCATTGATTTTATAACAATTATGTATAAGACCTTTTTTGTTTTAAATTTTATGTAGAATATTTTTGTATAGAACATTGTTTACGCGAAAGCATAGTTTTAGAAATATTGACGAAAACCGTAAAAAAACTACTAATTTACCGACTTCTGCCCCATCTTCCCCCCAAACCGGACGCTCAAAATGGTGTAACTTTTTACTCAACAATATGTGGACCATATAGAACAATTTAATGTTAGAGGAAAACTTTTACTTTGGATGTTTGGGTTAGGCCTTTTTTTGGACCAATTATACTGTACTTACTACCTCCGTAAATTTGGAACCGTTCATTTTAGAAGGATTATGCCTAGGGCCTTTTTTATTTGAAATTTAATATAGAACATTTTTGTATAGAAGGTTTTTCATGCTAAACCGCGTAGTTTTAGAAATATTGACGAAAAACGTAAAAAACTACGAATTTACCGATTTCTCTCCCCTCTACCCACCAAACCCGACGCTCAAAATGGTGTGAAAAAACTTTTTTCTGAACATTATGTGGACCATATAGAACAATTTGGCGTTGGAGGATAATTTTCACTTTGGATGTCTGGGTTGTGCCATCTTTTGGATCAATTGTATCATACTATTTGTGGTGCAGCCAACCACTTTCAAGATTTTCAATTTCTCATTCAAGACATTCTTCTGAATCCTGGATTTCTTCATCCTTTAATCTTTCTCCGCCTATTAGTTTGCACGAATGTATATTTATGATGCCTTTCATGTATGCCGGACGGCGCGCATGTATACCATTGATTATACACATTTTAAATAATGTATTATTTTTGTCAGTCAAGAGTATAAGTCTTAAGCCTCGGTTTCCTCGAAAGCGGCATCGACAAACTGCGAGCGTAACACTGCGATGAATGACGTCATAAAAAACTGTACCACGCAAAATAATAGCAGTGGTTTCCAAGTATGCGTTGGAAGCCACCGCATCGCTGAGTTTGCACGTTCCATTGCCGCAGTGAAGAACCTTGAATTTTTCACCGTAATCTGCCGTAATTCATCGCAATGTTACGGTCGCAGTTTGTCGGTGCCGCTTTCGAGGAAACCCAGGCTTTAGGGTCAGACACCCGCACGCAATGTGTTAAGTATTCCAATTCTCTCTCTTTTATGGTAAGTAGAACTTCGGGTCTTTCGTCCATGCGAGGTAATTCTTTTTCATTTTAGACAAGATCAATCCATCTTGTTTTTAATATTCGTCGATAGCACCAGGTCTCAAAATTCTCAATACTTTTTATATTATTCGGTCTGAGAGTCCATGTTTTCTCGCCATACAATAAGGTACTAAACACATATGGTCTTACCATTCTTATTTATAGAGGAAAGAGAAAAGAGACCCAGAGAAACAATCATGTTTCTCTGGGTATTCTTTCATATTCTTATTATAATCTGTTTATCCAAGATTGCGGTTTTCGCGAGAATCAGTTAGATTTCCTTTCTGCCTCCGTCTTAGTCCACCTGTGAGTTCTGTAACTTTCCTATGTACATACATTGTGACTGTCGTACTTTACTGTAGAGTCACAATTTCTTCGCATCTATCCACTGCTTCTTTTCTGCCGATTCTCTGATTTTCTTTCTTATTGATATATTTACCGTTTTTATATTTGTCTGGGTATTTTTTGACTTTTCTTCTTTCTTCCATTAGTTTCAGGATCTAATCTGTTATCCATGATTTTTTCTTGATTAATTTATATGCCTTTAAGTGTTTATCCTTTACTTTTTGAACTATTTCTGTAATTTGTTTGGTCGTTTGTTTTTCGTTCAATTGATCTCAAATTCATCACTTGCTCGTTTAACGTGGCTTGGATCCTCATTTTCGTATTAAGGTCTTTTAGCATACGTAGATCGTATGATTGTGATTTCTCAATATACAGTATGGTGCAAATGAAAGGAATAAATTCGTTATTTCGTAAACCGGCGACTTTAAGGAAAAATCTCGAAACAGGTCGATTTTTATTTTTAAGAGGAAACAGCGATCAACAGGTAGCAACAAACGCGTTCCAAGATTGTGGCTCTAATTTTGAATATTTTGTCGAGATATTTGGCACACATATTCGTAATATAATAAAGAATGACGGTACAGAGCCCAATTTCAGAAATATGTTCGTATGTGGAAATTACTCTACAACTAAATAAAATATTGAAACAAGGAGCCTGTACCGTCATTAAGAAAGACAAAAAAATACACTTTCTTCAAATAAACTTTTTTATCCGATGCCTAGATTTTGTGTAATCTTGGAACTACTAAAAATCGATTTTTTTATAACAAGAAATCGAACGTCACTGACTTGGCAACATTTCGCGCCTATGTGTATAAAAATTATTGTTTTTGATAGTATAAACGTCACTGTCAGTGTCGAATTACCGACGCAGTGTTGCCTCACTTTTGAAAGTTCGCAGAACTTTCGCAATATTGGACCGTGTTTGTTGCCACCTGTTGATCGCTACTGTATCACCTTAAATTGTAATTTTTTGGCATATGTCTCATACTAGTGACGTCATCCATCTGGGCGTGATGACGTAATCGATGATTTTTTAAATGAGACTATAAGGTCGTGTGCTAGCTCATTTGAAAGGTTATTCAATTCTCTATTCAGTAATATAAACATTAACATCATTATTTATACGGAGTGTCCAAAAACAAATTTTTTAAATTAAATTAATTGACAAAAAAAGAAGAATGTATGTAATTTTTTAATTCAAAATACATTTACTACTGTCAGAAAATAGGAAAAAAATGTTTATTTGAACAATAAACATTGCTTTTCGCTTAAATTAAATGTTCAAACTTCCAAAAAGCAGGTGGCTAGCGGGAGCTTTCTTGAACATTGAATTTAAGCGAAAATCAACGTTTATTTTTCAAATAAACATTTTTTTTCTGTTTTATGATAAGAGTAAAAAGTATTTTGAATTAAATAAATGAACTTCTTTTTTTTTGTCAATTAATTTAATTTAAAAAATTTTTTTTGGACACCCTGTATAAATAATTATGTCAATGTTTACATCACTGAATAGAGAATTGAATAACCTTTCAAGTGAGCTAGCACACGGCCCCTATTCTCGTTTAAAAAAATCATCGATTACGTCATAACGCTCAGATAGATGACGTCACTTTTGTGATATATGTGCTAACATATCAAGATTTAAATATAAAAATCGACCTGTTTTGGGATTTTTCCTTAATGTCGCCGGTTTACGAAATATCGAATTTATTCCTTTCATTTGCACCATACTGTATAACTGTTATAAACTATTTTCTTTACTTAATTTATTTTTATTTTTACAGTGAGGAACCAAAACAGGATGGCGACTTAGATGACCCATGGATCATGACGGTGAAAGGAAATATGAAATTACCCTTGGACGAAATACCATCCCCTAATCACAAAGCTGGAAATAAAGTTCAAAACGGTTCGGGTCCTATGTTGAGCAAATCTCCTCCGACTGATTCCAATCTCAATCATTATAAACCAGATAAATCTAACTTGGTAAGCAAATTCATCTAAAGTTCTTACTTACTTACTTAAGCCGTCCTCTTATACCTTACGGTGTCGAGGTAAGTGGAGAAATCGGATGTCTCCATGCCTTTCGATCAGTAGCTAGTCTCTCTGACTCACCCAATATCCGCGTTCCATGTTCTTGCTGGCTTGCCTCTTCGTCGTTTTTTGTCGGATACAGCTTTCCATCCCCTTTTTACAGTTCTACCTTCACTCATCCTCGCCATATGTCCGAACCACGATAACTGTTTCGTTTCAAGTCTAAGGTCATTCCGATACCGCACCTTTCACGTATTTCTTCGGTTTTTATCCGTTCTCGTCTGGTCACCCCGGTTACCGCTCGTAAATTATCGCATGCTTGAATCTTTTACTATACATGCAAATATTTGTATAGGAAGTAATGTTGCATTCTATATATAAAACACCTGTGGCGACACGCTTTAATTACTATTTTTGATCATTTTATTTTTTAAAACCTTTTCTCAAAACGAAATAATATGGGTCAAAACGAAATGTAGCCCTAACCATATGTTTTTGGTGTGTTCAGTTTAACAAACTAAATTCCCCATAAATTAATTACCTTATCAGACCTTATGCCAATAACGCACTTTGGAAATGCATTCGAAGACGTTTCTTAAAACTACAGAAAGGTTCTGAGCTTTTAAAACGCGAGATGTAGTAATTTATTGCCTTTTCTAGCCATATTGTAAAACCGCACACATGATGATAATAGTGTTGTGGTCTCGGCAGTACCGTCACGGCAGGCACGCAGTTCAGACGCACCCTCGCTGCCCTCAAACAATAAACAACCCTCTTACGAGATGAATAAGCACGCCTTTTAACCAAAAATAAAATAAATATTTCGTTCGTTGTTTACAATTATTTTAATTGATTCCGTTAACCCGCACCATGGAACACACCTATAGAGTACAGTTGTAAATAAAGTTACACGGTAGAATTTGTGACATTGAACACATTTCCATCTAGTTTGCGCTGCTTTTACGCAAAATACGCATCTGCGATTATTCTTGGGTTTCTACTTCTTTCAAAACATACTTTTCCCCAGACTAAGGTCGCTCCTTTGCGTTTATTTGCAGTAAATCTTTTGCTATTTCTTCTCTGAACTACGTTATGCTAATATTAGAGAGTTTTTTATATGTTAAAGTTATTATACCTTTTATTTTAGTCAAAATCGCCGGTAGTACAATCGCCACTAGACAACAGAAAAGATAAGGACAGAGATCGAGAAAAAGAAGCCGACCGAGAACGAGAACGTGAGAGAACAGATGTAAAGGACAAAGAGAAGAGAATATCTCGTGAATTGAGTCCATTGGACCACCGAGGTGATAGTATAGCGGCGGAAAAGAAAGCAAATAGAAAATCTGGCTCAAATTATAGTGGGAAAATCGAAAGTAGATCGCCGGTACTTGGAAGTTTTATATACCCGCTTATATCAGAGGTAAGTTCATAGTATATTTGCTATTACAAATTCAAGACATCAAAAATGACCTATTTTAAGGTGGTGCGTTAATTTCTTGGAGAAGTGTAGTATAATGTTTTCCTTAGGTAAACAAGAGGTTGACGCAATTTGTAATCAAAGATTTTAATTTTTGTGGAAATGGCGTATGTTTTATTTTTCACTTTTTCCTAAAAAAATCGAAAGGGTCCTCTTAGGGATGAGTTGAGTTCACTCCCAAAATATGAATATTACGTGACTACGTAAAAGGTAATGTTTGAATTCACTCCCAGGCGATTTTAAGCCGTCATTAATATAAGTAATTATTATATCTTAAAATCTGGACACTGTTGACAAATCATTTATTTAAAAGTATATTTCTTATTAGACGTTCTTGCGCATCTATATCTAATTGGGATGATTTTTAAAAATGCAACTTGGTAATAATTCAAGAAAACAAAGTTTCATTGTTATGTTCTTGTTAATATTTGGTCACTAAGTTTCATTGAATACATACATTAGAGTAAATATGAAATTGCTATAACTGCCCCGCTTACTTTTTTTTACAACATATTTGATATATTTTTTATAAATTCAAAATTAATAAGGCCGTTATTTTGTAGTTATTTCAAATTATTATGTTTAAGTTTTTCTCAATGTCACTTTTCTATCGTACACTTTCACAACGGTATCTATACTTTGAAGTTTGATATAAGTATCTAATTGAAAATCTTGAAGAACATAAATAAACTGGTTAAAATTTGGATGTATTGTATATATTTTTTTTTCCCATAATCATCACTACGATGATGATTATTACAATTACAATCTGGTCATACTTGACCAATGAGCAATTTTAATCTAACCTAAATTATTACTGTTCCTTAAAATTAAGAGCTTGCCCCATAGCGTCTCTTATCTAACCTAACAAGATAGTGCACTATTCTAGCATACACACTAACGCGCACAAGCACTATGCTCTGCTTTTCACTATCACCTATCACTTAAACTAGTTCATAAGGTTTTGTCCTCTTCAGTCTTCTAACTTGCCCAGTAGTATCGAGGAGCTGGATTGCCTCAATATTCTCGTGCATGTGAAGTCGTTGCTCGTGACTTCCTGCCATCTTCTTGATGATTATTTCCACAGTTTCCATTCCTAGGTCCTGATGGAGATCACTGTTTGTAACATACCAAGGAGCATCTACAATATTTCTTAGTATTTTGTTCTGGAATCTTTGTATTACTGTTATATTACTTGGTCTAGTACACCCCCATAGTGGGCATCCATAAGTCCATACAGGTCTCAATATTTGTTTGTAAATTAGTAACTTATTATGCATCGACAGTGTGGAGTTTCTTCCAATTAGCCAATACATTTTTTTATATCTTATATTTAGTTCTTCCCTTTTTTTCTTAACATGCACCTTCCAGCGTAGTTTTGCATCTAATGTTATACCCAAATACTTAGCAGTATCTGCATATGGTACTTGGATATTGCTGATTATAACTGGTATATATTGTATTTTTTTGTTGGTGAAATTAACATGGACAGATTTAGCTTCATTTAGCCTGATTCTCCATTTTTGTGTCCACTTATAGATTTGGTTAACTGCTATTTGGACCTTGTTGGTCGCCTCTTCACTTGTCGTCCCTACTGCTTGAATAGCTGTATCATCAGCAAAGGTGGCAACTGTGTTGTTTTCCAGTACAGGTATATCACACGTGTATAGTAGGTATAGGACCGGACCCAACACACTGCCTTGTGGAACACCTGCTCTAATTTCTTTTAAGTCTGAAAAACAGTCTTCTTGCTTAATTCTAAAATGTCGTCCTTTTATGTATGACTGTAAAAGTTTTGAGTACTGTATAGGTAAAAAACATTTTAGTTTGTATGTTAAACCTTCATGCCAGACTTTATCAAAAGCCTGTGCAGCATCAAGAAATACAGTTGAACAGACTTTCTTTTCTTCTAGGGATCTTTCGATAACATTTGTGATTCTGTGCCCTGGTCAATTGTTGAATGCTTATTTCTAAATCCGAATTGATGTGTCGGTATCAAATTCCTTGCTTCAATAATTGGTTTTATTCGCTTAAGGAGCAGTTTCTCAAACAGCTTCGATATTACAGGAAGCAGAGATATCGGTCTGTATGACGAAACCTCATGTGCTGGTTTTCCTGGTTTAGGAATCATAATGACTTCCGCCATCTTCCATATCATTGGTACATATTTTAATCTGAATGCACCGTTAAAGAGGTTTGTTAATTTTACGATAGCTTTTCGGGGAAGATTTTTCAACAGCTCACCCGTAATTAGATCATAGCCCGGAGCTTTCTTCGGATTAATATTTTCCCTTATTTCTTCAACTACTTCTTTTGGTGTAGTTAGCCTAATTTCTTCCTCTAATTGAACAGGTTCCTCCCATCTTTCTTCATCCCCTTGAGGTTCATTTGGTTTGAATGTATTTTCAAGATGTATGGCAAATAGCTCTGCTTTTTGTGCACTACTTCTGGCCCAGTTACCATTTTCTAGTTTAATAGGAGGAGAGTGCATAATAGGTCTTTTCAGTCTTTTAGTAGCTTTCCATAAGGAATAATCTGTACTACCGTCATCTGTTAGCTCCTGTAAGTAAGAATTAATCGAGTCATTCTTTAATTGTAGGATAGTTCTTTTGAGTTGTTGACTTGCACGACTTAGTTTAGTCTTATCTTGAGGAGACCTTGTTTGTTGCCAGATTCTTCTCAGTTTTCTTTTTTCAATTATCATGTTCCTTATTTCCTTTGGATAATTATTTCCTTTTAGCCTAGGTTTCAGCGTAGGAGTGTTTTCCCATGCTGCTTGCTGGATATTGTTCACCAACAATTCTGCTTCTTTATCTAATTGCTCTGCGTTTTGTATTGGTACACTTAGATTTATTCTCTCTTCAAGGCTTAGCTTAAAACTATCCCAATCCGTCCATTTATTTGTTAATGTGGGGTTACTTTGTTTTTTAATAATCCTGTCACTCATGGTTAGTACTATAGGGGAATGATCAGAATTTAAGTCCCAACAGTCATCAATGTCTATGAAATTAGTTGAAATATTCTTAATAATAAAGAAGTCTATTAAATCAGGGGTCTTGTTTCTATCCGTAGGCCAGTAGGTTGGTCTACCAGTTGATAGTGCTTCACACCTCTGTTCTTTAATGACTAACAAAAGCTCCTTTCCCTTAGTAGTAGTGATTCTAGAGCCCCAGTGTGTGTTCTTTGCATTGAAGTCACCTCCAATAATGAACCTTTCCCCTAAGCTTTTCAAGAATTCATTATACTGCTCTTTTTTAATGGAATGTTTAGGTGGGCAGTATATTGAACTTATATTTATTTTAAAAGTTTTAGTTTTTATGTGTACTGTAATGGCTTGAATATGTTCAGTTTTATATTCCAACTCTTCATGATGACATATATTATCCTTTATGATGATTGCACTGCCTCCTTTGGCCGCATTGTCAGGGTGTATTGTATGATATACCTTATATCCTTTAAATTTGATGTAGGATTGATTTGTGAAATGCGTTTCAGAGACAAGAAACAAATCAATTTTTTCGATGTCAAGGATTACTTGTAGTTCTTGTTGATGATTAAGCAACCCGTTGGCATTCCATGCGACAATTCTAATATCATTAGCCATTTCTTACCTTTGGAATAGCACCTTGAGCTCTATATTCCAGGGAAGTGACCCTTTCATTTAATTTTTTCAACTCCTGTAATATCATTTGTAGGGTTTGTTCTGTTTCTTTTTCAATCTCTGTTGTTTTTTGGTATTTATCATTCTGATAATTTTCATTGTGACCTTTTGTTACCGCACTATATGTCTTATTACTAGTAACTTTCTGTGCTTGTTTTCTTTCACCAGCATTTGACTTGGTTTCAGTTGACCTTCTGTCTGGAGGGTGTGGCAAATTCGTCTTTTTCAGACCTGTTTTTTATTTTCTGCATTTCCTTTGCGACGATACAACCTCGGTAGTTGGCAGGATGGTTTTCGCCACAATGGACACATTTTGGTTTAACATTTTCAGGTTTGTCGCAATCTTTAGTAAGATGTTTCTTTGTGCATTTAACACACCTTGGCCCTCTAGCACAGAACTTCCATGTGTGACCATATGCTTGACATCGTTTGCATTGCGGTATTAGTTTGGAATTTTTAAAAGGCTGAATTTCAACTTTTGTTCCTAGGATGTCCGTTATCCCATATATTTTGTTGATATCTTCGTCTGGTTTGAAGGTTAACATAAACATGTCTAATGGCTGTTTGGTTTGCCACTTTAGCTTTTTAACTGCGTCTATGGCTTTATAGCCTCTTTTTTGCAGATCTTCAACAATTTTTTGGGACGAGCAAGTGTGATGTAATCTCTTTACTATAACTTTTATCGGCCTTTCTTGTTTGTTTTCGTATGAGTGATATTGGATATTTTCCTCTCTTAAAGCTTTTATTAATTTTCTGTACTCTTCACCGTCTTGTACATTAACTTTTATCACTTCACTATTCACCAGTTTAGTAGTAAAGTTTGTTATCTTCGATTTAAGGAAGTTATATAGGACTTCATATTCTTTGAAGCCTTCCACTACCACAGGTGGAGGCATTTTGGCTTTCCTAACTGCAGTTTCTTTGGAGCTATGTTTTTGTGGTGAGATGTATGGTGAAGTATCCATCTTACGTTTCTTACTGGCTCTTGATTGAACCCTAATCCACTCTGTCTCCTTAGCGAGCTCTTCTTCATCTGTTAAATATTCTATTTCATTTTCTTTTTCAGTTAAATTAACTTTTGTTGCCAACTCTGTATATTGAGATTTTAACTGTGCTAGTTCTCTTTCAAGTATGCTTACTGTATCACACAATTTGGTTTTGTGGCTCTCGGCAGCTTTCCAAGCATTAAATAGAGTCTGTTCGTTTTGCGACCTTTTATAATTTTCTTCAAAAAGCGCCTGGTTCACTTGCATAATCATATTTTGGTTGGCTTCTGCCATTGGTTCCTGTGTGTTAAGCACAGGCTGCTGGTTGTAAGCCATATTTACAATAATTCATATAAATAAACAATTTGACTAATTTAATAATTATTGTTTGAAGGACTGGCCTATTTTATTTTTATTTATAACACATGCGATAAAAACGATAAAAACATACATAGCGATAGCAGGCCTGTCCAGTCCCACTCTGCGGAGACAAGACCTGCTCTCAACTTTTGTTGTTATTGTTTTTCTATTGTATACTAATTGCAGATACTAATAAATTATATTCAAATAAAAGAACGGCTTACCGCTTTTATACTGATTTCGTTTCACTACAGAACAGAGTCACATTCACGTGCTTCTCTTCCGACAGTCAATCGAATACTCGTATTGTATAATGAAGCATTATAGCGAGAGTGAAATGACTCACATGCATTTCTTGTCCTTTGTAAAGACGAAGAATTTTCAGCCCTTATGTGAGGAGGAAATGTTGATGTTCCTTCAGTATAAGTTTCAACGAAATAGTCACTAAAGTTAACCACTCTTTCATTTTTCTGGTTGAATTGCAACAAGATCTATGGCAAAGCAATCCCTAACGTCCTCTGCTTTGAGAAACGGTAAACCAAATATGTTATATATTTAGTTATATCTGTTTCTGCACCTTTTTTTTAACTGATATTCGTTACCAACTTTGACTCAAGTGAAACAGGCATCCCTTAAGTTTACTGTCTGGAAAAACTTCTCGAATTGCTTTACGATAAAAGTGCTATTTGGCAACAATGTTTAAATTTCAGAAAAATAATATCCTTAAATCATACTTTATTGTAAAATCGCTTGGGAGTGAATTCGAATAGTGTCGGGAGTGAACTCGACTAATAAAGTAACTACCTGCTCAAGACGGGAGTGAACTCAATGGTGCCCCCTCTTATTTTCATCATAACTTGCTTAATTTTGAAGCTATCAGCTTCTTCCGGAGCTCATTTGATAGGTATTCCGAGTACTTTGACAAGTGTTTAGTAAGTATGTATATTTTATAAAATGCATCGTTTTTCCGTTAATTAAACTAAGATTCAGTACTCGCCGAAAAAAAAGTACTCGAAAAAACATTCAATTACTTATAACTCACTTTGAATTAACACTAAAAGGATTTTCAAGAATTTATTCGATGTTTTATTAGCATCAATTTTGGTAATTATAACTTTTTTGTTAAAACTTACAGTTTTGGAGTTATTTATGAAAATCCCTTTCAAGTCACGCATTTTTTTTTACGAAAAATTAAAATCTTTGATCTTAAATAACCCAAAAAGTATTGATTTATTTTAATAGCTTTATATAACAATTTTAACTTTATGTAGCAATGTTAACAATTTCAAATTGGTCCCTTTATCGACCTCTGGGGTTATTTTTAATAAAGTAATTTTCACGCGCAGGTTGGCACCATGTCACTTTTGTATCTTGAGGTATTCTCTAATCTCTAACCCCTTTCAGTTTATTCGTGAAATTTTCGATAGAGGTTTACTGAAATCGAAGATAATAGTTGATATTTACCTTCAGTGACTGTACTATGCAAAAGAAATCGCAATTCAATAATTAAAATGCCAGTCTTTTGCGAGCTCATAAATTAGTAAACGATATGTAGTTTTAAAATAATTAATTTTATTCATTTTAAGTAAAATTCTCTTTTAACCCGGGAAGATGGTGAGGTTTTCTTGCGAAGGAATTGTAGCTCAATAATCGAAATGTGCGATACGATATATTTTAATTTTTCCCAACATTTTTCTCTTGAGTTGAATCAAAGGGTTGTTTGGGGGTTAAGGGAATAAGTTCAAAAATCGAAACTATATCACTTCGAAAGCTCATAAATAGCTCGTAACTATGCCGCAAAAATCGATTCAATATCTGCTTTTAATCCGCGGGATATGGAAGTTCATAAATGGCTCGTAATTTAGCGCTATTTGTTTTTTTTTGTCAGCAATGGGGGGGGGGGCAGCTCAACAGGGGTAAATTTAAAAACAAGTGAACCTGACGAAGAAGGCATATCAATTTTAGATGCACGACGGTTTAACAGAAAGCTCACATAACATTTATTTGTTCTAACGTTACAACCACTAGTCATATTTATAATTTTTATATACACTAAGCATCAAAATTAACGCATCACCTTAAAAATGGGACATTTTTGATGTCTCTTATTTTCTAAACCTATTGTCCGATATGAGTGTTTTTTTTAATATGTTATAGCTTTGTTATTCAAGAATATCGTTGTAATAATATTGTTGCTAAACAGGTAAGTGTCATTGTATACCGGGTGTAACAATGTTAGTGTGTTTTTTCCTCCAAAGTTCGGAACACCCTGTGGAATATTCCAGCGTATATAAAATATTGAAATTAATAAGTGCGACAATCTTTAAAGGGTAATTCTGCATGAAAGAATAATGACCGTTTGCTTTATAAACATATGTCCGCAAATGCTTCGTTTCGAGATACGGGATGTTGAATTTTTTCTTACAAACTGATTATTTTTTTATTGCTCCAAAACCGGTTGAGGTATGCAAATGAAATTTAGAAGGTTTTAAGAGGTAGTTATTGCGTATTTTTTGACATACAACTAAAAATTTTATACTTACCATTGGCGTGTATACGGGTCATATTACCCGTATGCACGCCAATGGTGAATATAAAATTCTTAGTTGTAAGTAAAAAAATGCGCAATAACTACCTCTTAAAACCTACCAAATTTCATTTGCATATCTCAACCGGTTTTAGAGCAATAAATAATCGAAAGTTTGTAAGAAAAAATTCAACATACCGTATCTCGGAAACGAAGCATTTGCGGACATATGTTTATAAAGCAAACGGTCATTATTTTTCATGCACAATTACCCCTTAAAGTTTGTCGCACTTATTTAGAAGCACCCTGTATTGATGAAGAACGTTGCTAGTTGTTAAAGTACCTAACTTTTTTATTATCCAACATAAGCGAATGAATCAAAAAGCAAAACATTAAGAAAGCCTAAGGCTACAGTTGAGTTTTAATTTCAATATTTTACAGTAAAACCTGTCTATATCAGTCACTTAAAATGACAGAACTATTGGCCGATATAAAAAGGTGGCCGCTAATACCAGGTTTTGTAGTCCACAAATTTTGGTTGGGGGAACTTTGAAACTGGCCGGCTAGTTCAGGTGGCCGGTTTTGACAGGTGGCCGTTAACACAGGTTTTATTGTATATGCGCTGGAATATTCCACGGAGTGTTCTGAACTTTGAGGAAAAAACACACTATCACTGTTACACCCGGTATACAATGACACCTGTTTAGCAACAATATTATTACGTCGATATTCTTGAATAATAAAGCTATAACAACAGGTTTAGGAAATACGACACATCAAAGATGTCCCACTTTTAAGGTGGTGCGTTAATTTTGACGCTTAGTGTATTACTCTACTTCATTAGTATCCGTTGAAATCAATTTAAAACATTTATATAATATCTTTTTACGTAAAAAAACCAATTTTTGTATGTTTAGTTACAGAGAAAGCACCAGTACAACAGGCGAAGCGCGGAAGCATCTCATAAATCAAGTGACGCGATAGAGGAGCTAGAGAATGCATTTGAGATTGCCGAGAAGACAAGCCCAGGGATAAGTGAAATGTTCATTTGTGAATTGGTGCAAAAATTGGTGCCATCCATTTCAGAACAGAGACTTAAGGGTGTGTTAGATAAAGTTGTAAGGTAAGTTAAATTGTAGGCTTAATAAGACTTCTTGAAGTACTAAAAAGGCATATTAGGGTTGAAAATGTTGTACGATAATAATTGTTAAATATGTAAATATAAATCACCTAACATAAAAAATGCAAGTTTTTTAAAGACATAATTGTCTATAGGCTCTTATCCATTTAACACACTTACTTCAACGTTACGAATTCTCACCTTCCTGTCCAGTTAATCTTGGGTAGGAGCTAGATTCTCTAAAAAATCTTAAATATTCGCCTAAATAAATCTTAAAAAATGAAAAAGTGACAAAAAAATTGTTAAATAACAAAATGCCCACAACCTTTCAATTCATATAGTCTTTATACAGGGTGTAACAAAAATACAGGTCATAAATTAAATCACATATTCTGGGACCAAAAATAGTTTGATTGAACCTAACTTACCTTATTACAAATGTGCACATAAAAAAAGTTACGGCCCTTTAAAGTTACAAAATGAAAATCGATTTTTTTCGATATATCGAAAACTATTAGAGATTTTTTAATGAAAATGGACATGTTGCATTCTTATGGCAGGAACATCTTAAAAAGAAATTATAGTGACATTTGTGCTTCCCATAAAAATTTTATGGGGGTTTTGTTCCCTTAAATCCCCCAAACTTTTATGTACGTTCCAATTAAATTTTTATTGTGGTACCATTAGGTAAACACAATGTTTTTAAAACTTTTTTGCCTCTTAGTAATGTTTCGATAAATCAGTTTTAATCGAGATGCGGCTTCTTTTTTAATATGTTTACATAAAAATTGTATGGGGGTTTTGTGCCTTTAACCCCCCAAATGTTTGTGTACGTTCCAATTAAACTATTATTGCGGTAACATTAGTTAAACAGAGTGTTTTTAAAACTTTTTTGCCTCTTAGTATTTTTCCGATAAGGCACCTTTTATCGAGATGTGGCTTCTTTTCTAATATGGTTCAAAATATACCTCAAACTGTAATTATTTATAAAAAAAGAATGTGTGTGTACTTTGTACGCACGTAAGAAGTTATACTTCTATTATAAAATTTCAACGAAATAAATATACTAAACAGTTATATTTGTATTTTATTTAAATATTTAAAATAATTTTAATAATTACCTACCACTTTCAAAAACATTTTATTAAGTAAAACAATACCAAAAAAAAAAAAAAGAATATGAGTCTACCAACGAAGCTATCATCGCTCTGTTTACGTGACATCTCGAGACATATTACAAATCACAGTGACAAATAGATCAAGTGAAGTATAAATATATGTTATAATAGATACTTATCATCTTGCTCCCGAGGAAGACAAATCCAAAGACACAAAAATTATAATAAATAATATATTTACTCAGAACACAAATATATTATTTTCATACCTTATTTGCGCCGATACATACAAAACTTGAAAGATTAGCAACAAACTCCATACGTTCTGTGTGCGCATGCGCCCAGAATAATAAAAATTCACTCTCAATCGCCTCTAAAGAAGTATAACTTCAATAAATTTTCATATTACTACCAGGTCTGTATAATCGTACCTAACAGTAGGTATACAAATATGTGGTGGATTTGACAAATATTCAAAATATCTCGATAAAAACTAGCTTTTCGAAAAAGTACTAAGAGGCAAAAAAGTAATAAAGTAAGAAATATTGTTGTTAACTAATGGTGCCACAATGATAATTTAATTGGGACGTACGCAAAAGTTTGGGGGGTTTAAGGGAACAAACCCCCTAAAATTTTTATGGGGTGCACAAATTTCACTATAATTTTATTTTAAGATTCTCCTGTGATAAGAATTCCACATGTCCGTTTTCAATAAGAAACCACGAATAGTTTTCGATATATTGGAAAAAATCGATTTTTATTTTGTAACTTCAAACGGCTGTAACTTTTTTTATGTGAACATTTGTACTAAGGTAAGTTAGGTTCAATCGAACTATTTTTGGTCCCAGAATATGTGATTTAATTTATCACCTGTATTTTTGTTACACCCTGTATATCTGACAAAGACATACGATACTGTACTAATTTCAATACTCTGGGTAGCAGGGAAAAATCAAAAAATAATAAAAGTATATAAAAACAGTACAACAGCTTTACAAAAATGTGACGGTAAACATTAAACTAAAAAAAAAATAACTAGAGAAATTCATATTGGCAAGGTTCTAAAGCAAGGCTGCTGCATATCATCTACAATCTTCAAAATATATCTGAATTAGGCGCTCGGAGAATAAAGTGATGTAATATGAGCATCCCAATCTAAGACGAGGGATTGTACACGATACACATCGCTGAAGAATAAGCCATTAGCCATAAGCCTGGCCATTAGCCACAAATATTCAACCTGGTACTTAGTTGCAGGAGAAAAACCAAAGAGCCTACAGATTGAAATGGGAACTATAAAACTAACTGAAACCTACAAATACCCAACTAACATCAAAAGCAGGGAGTAACAAAGAAGTATATCCCAGGATTGTCCAAGTAAGATCAGCCACTAGACAGTTACATGGACTATTAAGTTTGCTGCCGATCACGCGCCAGCGCGTGATATGGTTACTTCAGTCAGGTGCCGTTCAACAGAATAGCTCCTGGCTAAGTTCCATTCTCTTAGATAGGCAGCGAATGGGTTAACATAAATAAAATAAAAAAGGATTTATAAAACAGTAATGTAGTACGGCGACGAGCTCTGCGAAATAAATGAAAGAAGCAAATCAAAAATTAGGGCCATGGAAATGAACCATTGAAGATTATGTTGCCGACTCACTAGACTTGATAGGGTAAGGAATGAAGATTTCATAGAGAAATGGATATTGATCTAGACGCAATAGACACAATTTAAGCTAAATAACTAAACTAGTATGGACACCTGTCGAGAATGCCTGAAAATAAATGGCCACAATAGATAAAAATAGACTATAACATCTTATAATTTGTAAAAATCATTCAATACAAACTCTTACAAAAACAATTTGTACGCCACTGGAAAACCAAGAATGACGCTGACCATTTCTTTCTTTCTTGGAATTTAGTGCCAACAATTTTGAAACTATAGGTACTATACCAAAATCATATTAGTTTTATGATCTAGTATTAGGTTTTTATGACTCAGTTACAAAAATAAAAAAAAATGTAAATAATAGTTCTGCTGTAAAAACGAAAACTAGAGACGTCTTATATTTCAATTCATTCAAAGAGCGCCAACAACACCCTTACCGGTTTCAAGCTCATTAGCTTTCATCAGAGAGTGTACAGATGACTTTCTCTGAATGAACTAAAACAAACTTGACTGTTAGTATCGAATTACAGCAAAACAAGCTAAAGGTTTACCTTAATCATATTAAAAGTAATATTAAAATGAAGCTTTTATTGGGACCCAGTTTCTGGTAAACGCCTTCGCGGTTTCTATAATTTGCAAACCATGTGAATACTGAGGCAAAGAAGGCTAGGGGAGATCTAAGAATTGCATCTTACTTCCTGTCTGCTCAGCGTGGCAAAAATTCTAACGAAAGCTTGGTCCCACGTACTAAGGAGTCTAAACTAAAAGTCAAACAATTAGGAATGTTCGTCATAGATTTAATGACATCATAACCCACCGGAACAAACTAGACGGTAAACAAATTCAACAAAATTTTCCTCATATATTAGTCTTTTCGCTACCGTTAAGTTTAGCAGGACAGCGCTGTTGCCAAATAAAAAACATATGTATTTACAATAGCAAGTATCGGCTACACTGTTTCTCTTTGTCTTTAAGAGTGTGAAACAAAGATAACTGTCTGTATTATAAACGTCAAAGTCATGTTTTCCTATAGAAGGTTATGTAAGATTTTTGTTTGTTTATTGTTTTTCTTCTTCTTTATTTTATGGCCTTTGGGAGCTGTGCCCATTTAGCCAGCAACATTTCTTAAAATTAATGCCTAACTATGCCTACCATACAACAAAACTATTACAAACCTAATCGACCAATCAAGGATAGGGAACGGAAAGTGAAGTTGGTTAAAAAATAAACTGTTGTTAAAATATAAACTAAATAAATAAAAAGATAAAGGCAGTTTTTGTTTTCATTTGATTCAGAGTTGGGCCACCATCTCCATGTAGCTATTTCAGCATCTATGCATCCTCAGTGGAGCTATGCAGTCACAACTCTGAACCAAAATCAACAAACCCTGCCTATTTAAGAGAAAACATCGCGATGCAATGATTCCACCTTTTTAAGACGCAAACAGCGACATCTCTCGTAATACGAGGAAGATGAAAAGCTCCAGATGCAATGTTTATTACTTTTATACAATTAGAATAAATAAAATAAATGAAATAAATAAAATATGATTTGAAGACAATAATTTGACATTATACAAAGTTTACTACCTTTAAAACAATTAGAATAATTGAAATAAAAATATAATAAACAATATTTTAAATCTAAGACTTTTCGTTAATAAACTGCTTTCTGGCTGCATCCCATATCTCCGGATTTTACAATATATAATCACGTAGAGACGACGAAAATAGGAGAAAGCAAATAGAGGACACTTAGGCCACGCATTTACCTTCTCTTCGTCTAGGAAAAGGACCGAAAGACAGTTTCTAAATACTCAAAAACTGAGTAAAATGAAAAAGATAAAAAAGGGTTCAAGGCAGGTTTTGTTTATATTCGATTCAGAGTTGGACTACCATCTCCATATAGCAACTATTTCAGCATCCTTATGCATCATCAGTGAAGTTTATGCAGTCACAACTCTGAAGGGAATATAAACATTCTGCCTCTTTTAAGGCAAACCATCGCGATGCAATGAACCCACCTTTTGAGACGCAAATCAGCGACATCTCTCGTATTACGAGGAAAACAACGAAAAGCCCCAGATACAAAGTTTACTACTTTTTAAACAATTAGAATAATTGAAATAAAAATATAATAAACAATATTTTAAATCTAAGACTTTTCGTTAATAAACTGCTTTCTGGCTGCATCCCATATCTCCGGATTTTACAATATGTAATCACAAGAGACGACGAAAGTAGGAGAAAGCAAATAGAGGACGCTTAGGCCACGCATTTACCTTCCCTTCGTCAAGGAAAAGGACCGAAAGACAGTTTCTAAATACTCAAACTGAGTAAAAATGAAAAAGATAAAAAAGATCAAGGCAGGTTTTGTTTATATTTGATTCAGAGTTGGACCACCATCTCCATATAGCTATTTCAGCATCCTTATGCCTCATCAGTGAAGCTCAGAAGTCTCAACTCTGAAGGAAATACAAACAATTCTGCCAATTTAAGGCAAACCATCGCAATGCAATGAACCCACCTCTGAGACGCAATTTAGCGACATCTCTCGCATTACGAGGAAAACAACGAAAAGCCCCAGATACAAAGTTTACTACTTTTTAAACAATTAGAATAATTGAAATAAAAATATAATAAATAATATTTTAAATCTAAGACTTTTCGTTAATAAACTGCTTTCTGGCTGCATCCCGTATCTCCGGATTTTACAATATATAATCACAAGAGACGACGAAAGTAGGAGAAAGCAAATAGAGGACGCTTAGGCCACGCATTTACCTTGCCTTCGTCAAGGAAAAGGACCGAAAGACAGTTTCTAAATACTCAAACTGAGTAAAAATGAAAAAGATAAAAAAGATCAATTTTCGTTGTTTTTCTCGTAATACGAGAGATGTCGGAGGTAAATTGCGTCTCAGAGGTGGGTTCATTGCATTGCGATGGTTTGCCTTAAATTGGCAGAATTGTTTGTATTTCCTTCAGAGTTGAGACTTCTGAGCTTCACTGATGAGGCATAAGGATGCTGAAATAGCTATATGGAGATGGTGGCCCAACTCTGAATCAAATATAAACAAAACCTGCCTTGATCTTTTTTATCTTTTTCATTTTTACTCAGTTTGAGTATTTAGAAACTGTCTTTCGGTCCTTTTCCTTGACGAAGGGAAGGTAAATGCTTGGCCTAAGCGTCCTCTATTTGCTTTCTCCTACTTTCGTCGTCTCTTGTGATTATATATTGTAAAATCAGGAGATACGGGATGCAGCCAGAAAGCAGTTTATTAACGAAAAGTCTTAGATTTAAAATATTGTTTATTATATTTTTATTTCAATTATTTTAATTGTTTAAAAGGCAGTAAACTTTGTATCTGGGGCTTTTCGTTGTTTTCCTCGTAATACGAGAGATGTCACTAAATTGCGTCTCAGAGGTGGGTTCATTGCATTGCGATGGTTGGCCTTAAATTGGCAGAATTGTTTGTATTTCCTTCAGAGTTGAGACTTCTGAGCTTCACTGATGAGGCATAAGGATGCTGAAATAGCTATATGGAGATGGTGGTCCAACTCTGAATCAAATATAAACAAAACCTGCCTTGATCTTTTTTATCAATTTGACATTATATTTAACCTCCAATATTATGACAGACGTCAGTTACCATTTACAATCTCACCAAATATAATAACCGCAAAGGCGTTACCAGAAAATTGGTCCAAATAAAAGTTTTATTTTAATATAATTTTTAATTTTATTAAGGTAAAACTTTCGCTTGTAAAAAAATATAATTTGAAAATTTTCCGAAATACTAATTATGATTTTGTTTTTCAGGGATACGTTGTAGGAAGAATTTGGTTAGATTTCAGTGGAGAGTTGCTAATTGAAAATTTGTTGGTTCGGTTGAAAGTTATTCTCTCGTTATTCCAAGTTGTTAAAAATACTTACCATTTACATGACAATATCTTATATCTATTGAGCTTATTACTGGTTAAATTTTAAGCAGACATTCTTCTTATAGAGTAATAGTTGATGATTAACACCACTATACCCCCTCACCGTTCACGTTTTCCAAGGCAATTCTACGTCAAACTTATCACATCTATTTATTAACTAAACATAACTTAATAACTTCTTAGCGAACTTGTCAAATCCAGTATATTTGATACAGAAATATTAATTAATTCAAATTTATTTAGTTAACGAAATGAGAAGTCCCAAAACGGTAAATGTGAAAACCTCTACCGTGGAACCAATTTCTGGGCACATCCTTAATCTCTGCATTTTATAATTTATAAGGCAAGCAGACGACGAATAAAGGAGACAGAAGGAATTCTACAATATGCAGTCACATTCCGTCTATTCGTCTTGGAAAAACGCCAACGAAACTTCTTTATTCGTCGTCTGCTTGTATTATAAATTGTAAAAGGCAGAGATTAAGGATGTACCCGATAAATTGGTTCCACGGTAGAGGTTTTCACATTTACGGATCTGGGACTTCTTATTTCGTTAATAGATGTCGCTACAGAGTCCAAAACGCGAATTATTTTTATAATTCTGCTTAAATAGACAGTTTGGTTTTTGATTCAGAGCTGATCGTGTAGCCCCTCTGATGAGGTCTGTGGAGACTGAAACGTACGTAAGGGGATGCTTGATCATATCTGAACCGAAATGAAACATAAGTTGTATTTCATTTTATTTAGTTAAATTGTTTTACAAATTTGATTTGATGTTTAGTTTTTCACATCATAATCATAATCAAGTGATTATATTATTTATTTTATGTTACTACAGTCCTAGCCAAAAAAATGGGCCACCTTAAAAATGGGTCATTTTTGATGTCTTGAATCTCCTAAACTTGTTGTCCGATTTTAGTGATTTTTTTAATATGTTATAGCCTTATTGTCTAAGAATATGGATGTAGTAATAGTGTTGCTGAACATAATGTCATTGTATACCGGATGTAACAATAATACTGTGTTTTTTTTTCCTCAAAGTTCGTAACACCCTGTGGAATATTCTAGCATTTAAAAAATATTGATATTAAAACTCAATTGTAGCCTTAGCCTTTCTTAACAGTCTGCTTTTTGACTCATTCACTTATGTTGGATAATAAAAAAGTTAGGTACTTGGACAACTAGCCATGTTCTTCATCAATACAGGGTGTTTCTAAATAAGTGCGACAAACTTTAAGGGTTAATTCTGCATAAAAAAATAATGTCAGTTTGCTTTATAAACATATGCCCGTAAATGCTTCGTTTCCGAGATACGGGATGTTGAATTTTTTCTTATAAACTGACGATTTATTTATTGCTCTAAAGCCGGTTGAGATATGCAAATGAAATTTGGTAGGTTTTAAGAAGTAGTTATTTCACATTTTTTCACATACAACTAAAAATTGTATATTCGCCATTGGCGTGTATATGACCGGGTAATATGACCCGTATGCACGCCCATGGTGAATATAAAATACATAATTGTACGTCAAAAAATGCGCAATGACTGCCTCTTAAAACCCACCAAATTTCATTTACATATCACAACCGGTTTTAGAGCAATAAATAAATCGTCAGTGTGTAAGAAAAAAATCAACACCCGGTATCTCGAAAATGAAGCATTTGCAGACATATGTTTATAAATTAATCGGTCATTATTTTTTCATGCAGAATCACCCCTTAAAGTTTGTCGCACTTATTTAGATACACCCTACATTGATGAAGAACATGGCTACTTGTCAAAGTACCTAACTTTTTCATTATCCAACATAGGTGAATGAGTCAAAAAGCAGAATGTTAAGAGAGGCTAGGGCTACAATTGAGTTTTAATTTCAATATTTTTTAAATGCTAAAATATTCCACAGGGTGTTAAGAAATTTCAAGAAAAACACAGTATTATTGTTACACCCGGTATACAATGACATTTACCTGTTCAGCAACACTAGGTTTGTTCGTAGAACGATCAGCAACCGTTGCCAACCGTCAGACGCAAGCGCGTTCGTAGTCTACGAACTCGAACTGTTAACTGCGCAGCGCTAACTGTTAACTGCGCAGCGCTAACTGTTAACTGCGCATGCGTCTGATGGTTGGCAACGGTTGCTGATCGATTGGATCGTACTACGAACAAACCTACTATTACGACATCGATATTCTTAGAGAATAAGGCTATACATAGGCTATAAACATATTTAAAAAATCACTAAAATCGGACAACAGGTTTAGGAGATTCGAGACATCAAAAATGACCCATTTTTAAGGTGTCCCGGTTTTTTTTGGCCAGGAGTGTATAAAGTTTTTATTTTTTAAACAATATATTTATTTAACAGCGATTAAAATTTACATTCTCTACGCTCTTTTGCTAACTTAAGAACTGTTTATTTCAGTTTCAATACTCGTCGTGAATTTTCTCAACGGGAATAAATATTTTTAATTTTAGTTTTAGTCAACTGACAACTCTTTTTGCGTCTTCTGTTTCTATCTATGCAGTGGTTATATAATAGGGTTTATGTGGATTTCTAATTTCTGATGATGCTTGATACTTCGTTTAGATGCTGATCAATACAGGATACGAGATTTACTAGATTTTCTGACACACACCCATAGTGAAAGCACACAATTCCATTAATATCGAAAAAAAAAATAGGGAACTTGCATACAATTTTGAATTCGAAAAAAATGCTATAAAATCCCAACACAACATAATTTAAAATATATGTATATCGGCGAAAAAAAAGTTGTTTTTGTCTTTCGTTTGGTCCCTAAAAACGATTAAAATTGTCCTGAAGCTATTTCTTTGTGGCATTTATGTAATTTACTATATTATGGCTTATTTCCCAGTTAGAATAGTAAACGATTAAAATCGAGAGAAAATTCAAATTATAGCAGCATTGGTCGTGACGTCATAAAGTTAAAAATGTTCAAGTTCGGCGCCATTAATTATTTATTACATTTGATATTCGTTTACTTGTTGTAGTCATTTTATGGTGTATCTATAGTGTTATAGTCTTTAGATAGTTGCTGTGAACTATATATTTCATATATGAGTGTTTTTGTTAAGACAATTTTTTTAAAATCACAGAAGAGGGTTTTTCTAAATGAACATAAATATATTATTATGATTAGTTTATTTTATTTTCACATACATGAAGACCGTGAGAATAAACTAAAATGTCTTTAATATCCTTTCAACATGCATGTAATCACTTTATTAAACGCCGTTTATTATCGACTGGTAATCTGATAATTTTATTGGGGGTTTTAATGGTTGTACTTTAACACACTAGTACTAAACAACACTTACAACATAGTATTTACTTTTATTTTCCATAGAAAACACACACACACACAATAGGGAACATGCACATTTTTTTATTACATAATAATGTTGTTTTGTATAAAAATGAGATTTCCAAAATTTCACGCTTCAAAAACTCATAATAACTTAGAAGTACAAATTTAAAGTCTTCGGTATCTTAAAATAGGTCAAACGGCCCGTGGCGTCACTCAGTTTAACTATATGGTTCCGTTTATGGTTATAATTAGGTATATTCTTCTTCTTCTTTAGTTTATTGGCCTCCACCTATTTTGGTATACCTCGTCGCGGAATAAAGGAAAAATATTTATATTCTATTAACATTTATCGTATGTCATTGTAATAATATATACCAGTTTGTTGACATTGGAGTTTGATATAGTTATTGAAGGAAAGGAAAGAAGGTTTACTACGGAAAATAAAACCATTTTGTAAAAGTTCAAACGATCAAAACACTTGTAACGTCAAATAAATGTATTTTCTACTGACGTTTATAACGTCTAATTTAAAATTCTGTTTACTTTGTTGGAAAAATGTAAATGTACAACGGAGTGACGTCAAACGAAAGACCTACAAAACTTTTTTATCTTTGATACATGTTTTAAATTATGTTCTGTTGGGATTTATAACATTTTTTTCGAATTTAAAAATTAATGCAAGTTCCCTAATAACTATCTCTTCGAAAAGTGTATTAAACTCCAAAGTAAACAACATGGTATTCTCCTTTTCATGAACATTTTTCAGTGCGTCACAAATTATAGAAAAAAAGGTAAGTCCGTGATAATACACATTTATGACATTTATTCTAACGTGACATTTTAGTTAAATCTGATAGTTGTCAAATTTTATTTTCAATTTGGAATAAAACCAAATCAATTGTGTCTATTGCATTTATAAAATGGTATTTTCTTTCATTTGTATAGTCTTATAAATTGTACAGATTATATTGATAATATTATTATTTTATTTAATAAATAATTCTTTTTTGATTATGGCGCCATCTATCGACAACTAGAATAATCACCGAACTAGAATAATTACCGAAGTATTCCCAGACGTGCCTTTTTTTCTGTCACATACAATTTAATGCGTTAGAGAGAAATCGAAAAACTGTGACGCACTGAAAGATGATCATGAGAAAAAGAGTATATGTATACTTTTATATAAGACAGGAGAAATGTCATTACAAAATATTACGATATGACGTCACAAGGGTTCGTGCGCTTTTTCGATCGTTTGAAATGATTGAAATAAATGTAAATACACAGAATATTTTAAATTTGTACTTCTACGTTATTATGAGTTTTTGAGGCGTGAAATTTTAAAAATTTTATTTTTAAACGAACCTGAACATTATTATGAAATAAAACAAAAATGTGTAAGTTCCCTTATGTATCGTTTATTAGAACTGAAAATGCTTTTGTTTACATATGCTGCATGGATAGTGAGAACGAAGTAGCGTAGTAATTTTGAATACTTTGTATCAAGAATACTGGATTTGCCTCTTAAAAAAGTATTTTTTAGAAATTTCGACATTTGTAATTAGAATTGTCCTCAGTAAGGTTCGAGTTTCCAAGATTATTTAGTTAATAATGTTTTTCATAATGGAATAAAAACGTTATGCCATGTCCTCTTGGGATGCATTGTATATATGTATATCTAGATTGACCTATATTCTATTATTAAGATCATATTTTTTCTTGCAATGTATTTTTTTAGATGTGTAAATATATATCAATAAATAGTTACACTGTTATCATTCTTTTTATATCATCCTTCTTCCGCTGCAATATTGTAATTTATTTTACAGATAGGGATTGGTTTTGTTATCTACATATTTGTCTAGAAACAGACAGGCGAATTTATACCAATCAGTTTGATGAGCCACATACCTAAGATACTTTTACGAATCATATAAAACCGAGTATTTCCTTTTATACAAAAGTAGACTATGTAGGTAATAAGCAATTTGGATTTAAAAGTGGTCTAAGAACTAAAGAGGCACCCTTTTGTTTAGAAATAATGTTTGTTTGTTTCATCGACTTCGAGAAGGCATTCGACCGAGTTCGATACCATACACTTTGGGTAGTAATGCATATTCGCAAGAAAGTCCTGAAATGTTATGTGTGGTTTATCCTTCCGCACACTTCAAATGAAGATGTTCTTAAAATGATGAATTCAGAATGTCTGCTCATAAACATCATTAAGAGGAGAAAAACAGAATACTTGACCATATAATTAGAGTACCTAAATACCATCTGCTTCGCCTTATAAGGAAATGTGGAGAGAGATGGATTGGTCGAAAGAAACTTTCATGTTGCATAATATTAGACAATGGTGTGTTGGTGTGGTTCTATAGTAGCCGATGGAGAAAGATTTCATGAAATTCTAAATATGATGACGACCAACGTCTGAATATGGACACGACACCTAAAGAAGAAAAAGTACCTCCAAAAAACATTAATATATTCATTGACCTTAAAAAAAATCTAGACAGCGTAGCTCGACCTTACCAAGAGAGGTTCAAGTAGAACCCCTAGAGATGACACATTCCATAATGCTAGATGTACGTTGATATAATGTCTGTTACATACAGTCTGCTCACTTATCCTCGTCCAAATAGAACGTCACAGAAGCTCTGACTGAATGTTATAATAAACTGAGAAGGACAAAAAGAGAATCGTGGAGAAGGTATTGTGAGAAGATCGAACAGACTGCAGAGATGTCAAGGCCCATAAAGTTCTCCTAAAGAACCCTCAATAAGTATTCCCTCTTTCCAAAAGGAGTCAGGAGAATACACTAAGAATGGTGAGGAGATCCTGAAAGAACTTTAGGGTGCAATTTAGGAGCGACAAACAAAATTGATACCACTAGACACATGGCAGACTGGACACTATGACATGATTGATTCTAGGGAAAACTGGCGTGTGGCGAAAGAAGTGGTAAACCAGAACAAAATCAAATGGTGATAAACTCATGAGTCACATAAATCACCGGGTCTGGACGGGATTTATCCAATTGTTCTACAGAAGGAAACTGATCCTTTGTACAAAAAAGTATGTATGATACTGCGGTCTGGCTTAATACTGGGGTATACGCTATGAGCTCGTAGGTAGAGGGGATAATTAAAAATTCGCGAGCGCCAGTAGTGATAAGTCTGTAAACTTTTACTGGAAATTTGACGTTCTGCATTAAGAGTTGCATATAATTTCTACTAAATGTCTCACGAAAGTTGTTGTATTAAAGAGTGCCAAAATACTGGTTACAATAAGTGCGTTCGCGGATACAGTGGACAAATTGTCGCCGAAATTTCTAACCTCACTTAATATAAATAATACCGTTAATAGATATACATGGTATATTTACTTTTAATTACTATTATTAACTAATTATTAAATTATCTATTAACGATATCATTTATATCATTTTAAAGTGCGCATGCGTTTTGCTGCTAATTATTCGCCGACTAGCCGCCGACAGGCACCCGCGAACGCACTTAATAGTAACTGTGTATTCGACAGATTTCCTGTCGCTAAGCATAAAGTTACATTATTTGCGAGGGCCGAAAGTTTTTTAGAATAAACAAAAAGTTTCTTTTGAATGAGATATGTATTTGAAATTAAAAATCACACTAAATTTTCTCTTTTTTTTTCACCCCTGTAACTGATTAAAATAAACGGAAATTTTCAGGGGCTTTTGACCCTCCATAATAATGTAGTTTTTCATTCTGTGTTTAAATTTTTCAAATATACTTATATTGATTCTCTCAGAATTCGAAAAGAAGTAATGCATTTAAAAAGAGTTGGCCCGAAATTTCACGTTTACGCTCTTAATTAATTATTTAAGTGCAATAAATGCACAAGTTAATATAGAAGAAGTATTATACTATAATTATTATATTTTAAGTAAGTTACTCAACACACACACTACACATGACACTAGGTACCTAACTGTTCAAAATTACCGTACCTACCATGCCAATGACCATTAGTTGTCGAGGCATTAGCTAAATAAAAAAAAAATTATTATATTAAATTATACTTTTTTGCAGAATAATTTTTTTCTAATATTAGCTGTCAACTTGAATTTCAAAACGATAAGCAAAATCTTAAAAATAATCATAATGGATAATAAATTCTGTTCTTACTGATATTAATTATCGATTACAATCCAATTACTGCTTTACGTTGTAAATATTACACGATAAGAATTAAATAATAAGTTTGAAACAATTTATTATTTGCTTTTCTCATTTTCTCTTTAAATTTCCGGCCGAAACAGGAACACTAGTCATCCGTTAGAGGGCGATACCAGCGAAATTCATAGAGGATAGGCAACGCTTTTTTCTTTCCAGCGAAAGTTATACTTGGTAATCCGTTAGGTAGGTGGCGATACCAGCGAAGCTCGGAGCGTATATACCAAAAACATGGATGCTAATAGGGTTTGATTTTATACCAAACCTGGCAAAATCGGACAGGACAAAGTTTCCACCCCCGCTAAGTCTGATGTCAATCGTACTAAAGACTCTAGAAAAACTACTCGATAGGCATATTAGGGATGGTGTTTCGGTTGAAAGTTCGATAAGTACATCAAAAACAGCATCGAGCAGAAGTCTCCACAGAAAAGGCACTGCGCTATCTCGTACAGAGGGTGGTATTATTCGCAGCTATTGCTCCAGGTGCATTAATGGTTTAAACCCCATAAAAAAGTTTAGACACCTTACGATTTCTCCGATATCAGAGGCATGCACCCATTCATAGAAGCGAATTTACAAAACTTAAGGAAAGTTTATGTGTTCAATATCCTGCTCACACAGCGTGTTGTCTGTCACAAAAACACAGCGTGTTGACTGTATTTCCATTTTTTGCGATTAAGCCAAATTGTTACGGATGATATAACATGGGTGGTCTACACCAGAAATAAAATAATCAAGAAAATGAACTTATAGATACTTTCAGTCTGTAAAATTATGTTTTGGGACAAGTGGGGGTGCAATTCAAGACAAAAGGCGGGTCATACGGAATGTGGAGATCGTTTTGATGCAAGACAATGCCTGTCTAAATGACACCAAACGAACACAAAATCTCATCGCATCATTTGGCTGGTAACAATCTAATCATCGTCCACATATATAGCCCCGATTCAGTGCCCAGTCTTTATGCAAGTGGACTACTTGCATACTGTTTTTCATACAGAAGATATATTGTTCGTCCGCTATAACTTTTCCCATGCGTCACGATTCATTTTCAAACAAATTAAGTCCAAACATAAAGTGAAACGTACGCCGATGTGTGTAGTACATAGTATACAGTATACAAAATGTATATACACATCGACGTTCGTTTCACTTTATGTTTTGACTTGATTTGTTTAAAAATGAATCGTGACGCATGGGAAAAGTTATAGCGAACCAACAATATGTATACTTAGTTGATCGGATAGCGGGATAGCTCAGCAGGACGAGCGGTTGGCCGCACATCACTTCGCTGTTATGAATGCGAGTTCAGCTCCCAGCCCGGTGAACGAAAAAGAATAGAAAGATCTGAAGCTTAGACTGGAATATGCGGGCGTCTGATCGGCCTATGAGCAGTACGGCAAGGGATAAGGGCTTGCGGCTCAGTGATACGCCCACCATAGATCCCACCGGAAGGGCGTTGGCGCCTAAATACTGGAGTATATCTAGATATATTTTACTTACAGAAAACTTAAACTCCGCTATTGTATTTTTTATCATTTTTCGTGCAAATAGATTGATGATTCCGACTTGAACCGTTTGTAATTTTTAGTTTTTTGGGGCGCTATATTTTCTATTTTTTAACTATTACTATACAATGTCTAGAGTCCTTTTCATGAGCATTTTTCAGTGCGTCACAAATGATAGAAAAAATGGTTAGTCCGTGATAATACACATTTATGACATTTACTCTAACATGACATTTTAATTAAATCTGACAGTTGTCATATTTTATTTGCAATTTGACATAAAAACAAATCAATTGTACCCCCTCTGTGGCTCAGTGGTAAGAGCGCCTACCTTTGGATCGAAAGGTCCGAATTGTCGTGAGTTCGAATCTCACCAGGGTCAGAAATTTTTCGTTTATTATAAATTAATGAATGAAAATAGTTTCTGTCCTCGTGGGATCGTTATTCACCGGAGTGTCCCTCCGGTACTCACCGGAGGGACAATTGTATCCGCAGACGTTCGGATACAATTAGCGTCTCTTTGCAAAGTAACAAGACACTTACTCAACACACACACTACACTAGGTACTTAACTGCAAAAATTCACCGTACCTACCATGCCAATGGCCATTAGTTGTCGAGGCATTAGCTAAATAAATAAAAAACAAGCTGAAAATGCGAGCATTATCATAACGAAAACTTTGTTTATATACGTATTCAAATTCAAAATATAGAAAATTGCTATTCCGAAAAGCTGTTCAGAATTAAAAATTATGTTTTAATGTGCAAATATATCATTCTAATTTAAATGTTGTGAACTATAAAGATACTTTACTCGAAATTCATATTTTTTTACATACCTCGTATAAAATTAATAAAATTTGATTCATGATGCATCATAAATCTTAGACCAAGAAGAGATTTTTATGAAGAATAACTTTTCTTCGTCAAATTAAAAATACAAGAGTTATAACTGAAAATGATGTTGTTATCCATAATTTGAGAAAATTCGTCAAATATTTTTTTTCATTAGAAGGATGTAATTTCATCTATCAGAACATACTTTTTTATTCCAAACCACATTTTAAATAACAATTTTCCAATATTGTAAAATAAATAATACATTATTGCATTTATAAAATGGTATTTTCTTTGATTTGCATAATCTTATAAATTGTACAGATTATATTCGTAGATATATAATTCGTAAATAATTTTTTCTTCGATTATAGCGCCATCTATCGACAACTAGAATAAATGTTATAAATGTCTGTAATCACAGACGTGCCTTTTTTTCTGTCGCATACAATTTAATGCGTTACAAAGAAATAGAAAAACTGACGCACTGAAAAATGCTCATGAAAAGGACTTTACCTCTTTCAGTACCTCTTCCAGTTCACAGTCTATTTTTACTTCCAGATATTGTTTCTCAGCAAATTCCCTGATCTCCTTGTCTACACATTTGATTTCTTCTGACCCTCCCCGTTATAATAAAACTAATAAAATTATTGTATAACAAAAATTTATTAACATTATATCACAATTGTCTATTATTTACAATATTTTATGTAAGTCAATATATTATCGTATGTCAATGGTTTACAAATATTCAGTATTTATTTAAGTATGTATACTGAGTAACGATTACATGACATTACTTATAAATAAAATTATTCGTACAAAGTATACACTATAAAAACATTGAGAGAGATGATTTTTATTTGCATTGTATAATGCTTTGCATTTTATATCATAGAGGGAAAGTCAAATAAAGTCATAATAACATTTTAAATAAATCCTAAAATAACTTTAACCAGTTTGAACAAATCTTGAAAATTATAAACCATTTTACTGACAAACTTAATTTATCCCACAGTGTCAATGATTGGGTTTTTGGTACGATTTGAAATGCTGTATACAAACATATATCAAACATGCTTTAACTTACACTGGACAATAAATAATTTTTCCTTAATAAGGAATTTTCTCGTTAATTCTTCTTCTTTTTCTTATCCTTGTCAGGTAAAATTCCCATAGCTTTTTCATATTCGACAATAAGTTTCTCTTGTACTTCCGGCAAGCAAGGCGAATACCTGGAATACTCCATCGTGAATTCTCCTTTGCCTTGCGTACTTGACCGTAATTCACCTGCGTAACCGAACATATCGTTTAACGGTACTTCCGCGTGGACCGTGAACCAACCTTCGGTACCTTCAGTACCAGTAACTATTCCGTGTCGCTTGTTTATTTGAGCTATGACTGCCCCTTGGAATTCATCTGGAGCTGTTACTTCAACAGCCATGATGGGTTCAAGGACGTGCCAGACACCATTCTCAAATGCTGCAACAAAAATGAATAATATGTTATTTAAAATCCACTATTTGTTGTTTGAACTAATTAATGTACAGTAAGGAGAAAACATTTCCCGAAACAGGTCGATTTTTGTTTTTTAATTAAGATTTTTTGGCATACAGTGATGAGCGCGCTAATAACCGGCAAAATAAAATAACGCAAAAGATGGAAAACATAATACATTGTGAAGTAAAAAGAGATGAAACTAGTAGAGGTGGAAATTATCGATATAAACGTATAACTTAACATTACATTACATAGTTTCCCACCTTTAGATGTATCGGAGGAGTATTACAACTGTCATTGTGGCAGGAGAATTTTATAAAATACTCCTGTCACAGACGTCTAAAGGTGTGAAACTATGTAATGTATTGTTCATTTATAATTTCCACCTCTACTAGTTTCATCTCTTTTTATTTCACAATTACGTTTTCCATCTTTTGCTTTATTTTGCCGGTTATTAGCGCGCTCATCACTGTATAATAATATCGTACTACAGTGGACCTCAAACCTTTTCTTCAGTGCGTCATTAATTTTGACGTCATATAGGGTTTTAAGAATGTCAAAAATCATTACAATGCCTTTTAGTTAAATCTGGCAGTTATCAGAATGTTTAAATTTATATAAACATCAATATATTTGCCAGAATATTAATATTTAAAATATTTTAATGTAAAAATAAATAAATATAAAATCAAATTTCACTATACAATGTCCGAATATAGCAATGACATTACGTCGCTGAAAAAAACTAACCTAGAAATTACAATTGTCATTTTTCCATATGATATTGTAAAAATAGTGTCACGATCGATTACTTTTGTGTCAAATTATCTTTAGTCGCATCATTGATTGGTTATCTATTTGGAGTATTGTAATCGCCAACCAATTATTATACATCTATAAGTATAATAAGTCATTTTAATAGATAAATACCCGTCAAGGAATACATAATTTTCTAAGTTCAATGTATCACACAGGTACGTTTTTTTCTGTCATTTCCAAGTGTAATGCGTTAGAGAGAATTCGATAATCTGTGACTCACTGAAAAAAGGGTTTGGGATGATCTGTATGGTTCATTTTTAAAAAAGGAAGAGTAATTCAAATTTACTGCGCTGAAATGCTTGTTTGTAATTGGTCCAACTACAGGCAAGTTTATTTAATCCAATAAATTATGAAATTTTGACACTATTGACATTTACGAAATTTTGACACTAATAGCATTGTTTGTGTTTTCTGCGATATTCCTTTAATTTTTAGTCTGCATTTATATAAAAACAGTTGATTTTAGATTTATTTAGCGAAGTATTGGCTCAAGCAAAAAAGAAGATGAATCTGGTTATTTTTCTAGTGACATTATTGGGCGTGACTCTGTCTTTTGAGTTTACTCCTCCTACTTAAAAACGAACCATAGTGACGTTATGCACCTGGGCATGATGACGTAATCGATCATCATCATAATTGGTTCAAAAATCCTTTGTGTATCTTGACCTTGTTGTAGATAAGTTGCCACAACCGATTTTCCTTTAGCCTCTGACTCTTAGAATCGTAAGGTCTTCTTCCACATCATCAAATCCATCTTCTATGCAGTCGTCCTCTACTTCTTCTACCCTCTGGGTTTGAGAACGTTAATTACTTCGTGTAGTTATTATCTGACATCCTACCTATGTACCCAGTCTTAGTCTCCACACCTTAATAAATTTCACAATATTTCTTTATTATTCTTCAGTATTGAGCAAGTTTATTGTTGGATTTCTCTTTACAATTTTAACTATACAGGGTGTCCCAGACTAATTTATCCAGACTATATCTCTTAAACGAATAGAGATTTTCGAATGGGACAAAAACTGATAAATTCCATGTGTAATACACTTTAATATGGAGTAGAAAAAATCATCTCCTAAATATTCATCCCTTAGTTACAACCCCTAACTTTAATTTTTAATAACTCTACCATAATTAACAGAAATTAAAAATAAACTGATATTTTCTTAATTATTTACAAACCGATTTTATTTTTAAAAAATCTGTTGAATGGACGATAGAAGACCACATCCGAAACTCTAAAAAAATATACAGGGTGCTATTAAAAAATCAAGTTAGAGGTTGTAACTAAGGGATGAATATTTAGGGGATGATTTTTTCTACGCCATATTAAAGTGTATTACAAATAGAATATATCAGTTTTTGTCCCATTCGAAAATCGTTTAAGAGATATAACCTGGATAAATTAGTCTGGGACACCCTGTATACATACTATTATAATATAATATACTTAATCAACTATTTTCAATGGGAAATAAGCCACAATTTTACCAAAAAAATTATTTTATTAACGTTTCGACGCCGAAGTCGTGTGTCGTTGTCAAAATACAAAATAATACTAAATTAGACAAAAATGTTGTTGCTCAGTAAAAAATTCTTCTCAATAATGGTAAAATTGTGGCTTATTTCCCATTGAAAATAGTTGATTATAAAAATGCCATAAGGAAATAGCTTCAGAACAACATTTACAATATACTTACTATCCTTAATGGCACCTTGAGCTGCCAGGAAGAAAGAATGTTCACTCGAGTCCACTATATGATGAGCACCATCCATGAGTCTAAACTTTAAACCTGCCAGTTTCTGGCCCGCAAGCAATCCCTTTTGTGCCATTTCCAAGAAACCTCTTTTAACGCCAGGTACAAATTGTTTTGGAACATTAGTACCTACTGTTTCATCAGTAAATTCAAGAAGAGTATTCCTGTGAGGTGGTAGAGGTTCTAGAACCCCTGTAACTCGAGCATACTGTCCTTGACCACCAGACTGCTTTTTGTGGAGATAGTCAAATTCGCAAGCCGATACTAATGTTTCTCTAAAGGCAACTTTTGGTTTTCCTAATGCCACCTAAAACAAAATATACTATTTATTAATAATATATTCCTTATAGTCGGAGAGATAGAAGCGGATTTTGCTCGTGATAAGTAATATGGACAAACTATACGAGGATATGTTGAATTAGTTGTGTACAGGATTTTACCCAACGGGCGGAAACCAGGGGGACGATGGTAGTTATAACGGGTCGCGGGTTTTATTTTTTTTTTGACGCCCATGATCGAGATAGTGCACCAAAATTTGGGAAAAAGTAGGTCATGCATGACGTAACTAAGTAAAATCTCTAGGGGCGGAACGCTGCGTGGCCGACGGAAGGTAATATAATATAATGGGTAAATATAATTTTAAGCGGTTTTTTTGTGACGTTCGTGATGGAGATAGTGCACTAAAATTTGGGAATTGGTAGATCATGACGTAACTGAGCAAAATCTCGAGGGGCGGAACGCTGCGTGGGGACAAAAAACGAACCCTTACCCGCCACCCTTTGTCACCCACGTAGCGTTCCGCACCTGGAGATTTTACTTAGTTATGTCATGATCTACTTATTCTCAAATTTTGGTGCACTATCTCGATCACGAACGTTACAAAAAACCCCTTATAATTTTTATATTCACCTCTGCCCCCACTCCCATCATGACCTACTCCTTCCCAAATCTCGATCATGAGCGTCACAAAAAAAAATAATAAAAACCGCGTAATAGAAACCCCTTATAACTACCCTCATCCCCTACTCTGGTTTCTGCCCGTTGGGTAAAGTCGTGTACATACACAACTAAAATCCGCTTCCAGCTCTTAAACTATTATCTATTTTAAAAATTATCGACAGCAAGAACATTTAAGATACTATACACTTTAGAAGCCTAAAAATAGGCGTATTTCAAGACTTTTTTCTTAGCCCTTTTATTAAATATGAACATAAAACTTTTTGCATATTAATATTTAAGTCTTATGACAGTACAACTTTTTTTAATTTACACTCATATTGTAAAAGGACAAACTTATTCCAATTGCGTACAATTAATCTCAGTTTTGGGATCTTTGAAAATCAATGCCGTACAAAAAATCGTACGGTATTTGAAAAAGGAAGGTTTCTCACCTGACAATTAACCACCGTTAGTGAAAAATTTCTCAAAAGAAAAAAATTCATCAAAAGGAAAAAATGGCTAAAAATTTGAAAAAAAATTGCCTTTTTCTTTTGTTTTTGATGGTTAAAAAATATTCATTTTTTATTTTTTGGTCAAATTGTGGTAAATTGTCTCACAAAATAAAACGCATCAAGTTTTATTTGTTAAAAATTTGGTGAGAAATGGAATTCTGACTAATACCATCAATTAATCCCCACTGCCAGAGCCACATAAAGGTACACCACTGTCAAATAATAAATAATGCATTTTATTCGACTTGTTTTTATTTATTTTTTATCCAAACGGCCTTCTCTCGTTGCTGCTTTGCTTGTTCTATTGGCCATGGAAATTCTCTCTTCGTCCTTCATGGAAATTTTACCAAATTATCAAAACGTAATTTTAAGCACCGAAGCCAATGGTACAACCCATAACTTCCATAAAATCTTTAAGGGCCGGTTTTTCAGTGCTGGGTTAACGTATTTATTTTTTGGTCAGCGAAATATTCATGTTTAATCAGTTTTTCAGTACTAGGTTAGAGCTGAAACTCGTTTAAGTTAACCACGATTTTAACCGATCCTCGTTAGATGGTTTTAACTCCGAATTTTGCGGTTACGCTTGCGCATTGGTGCAGTGAATGCATCATGTTTATTTTTTTGAGTACCTGCCTGACAGAAGGGATTAGTTGGGTTATGTTATTTTCTTTTATCGCGGGAAGTATTCTAATACCTCCTTATTATTATAAGGAAATTATTATTATTGAAATTATAAATTATTATCGTTATATAGGAAGGAATTATAAGGAAATATATTTAAATATAACTGTAACAGGTACCTATGTTTACACTTACTGTAACAGGATTTAATGCATGATTTCTAGTAATATTTTAAAAAGATTATTTTATATTTGTCTACACACACAGCAAAATACTTAATTATTTTTACCAAAGATTTCTTATTTCCTGGTCAATCTGTTCAAATAGTGATCTTTGACAAACAAAATCGGAAAAAAAGTATAAATCGTCCCAGTAATTCTAATTCTCTTCTGTTATGAAACCGAGGTAGACGTTATGAACTAAACAAAGATTCCGAACTTGATATTGCATTGCATTAATCATTTTTTTAGTTTGGTTATGGAATTGTCTTTTATTTATTTTTCTGTCAAATTGATCATTATTTCTCGAATTGCACATGCGCACGTACAGTTACTGCTGCCAACAGAAGAAAAAAAGTGGTTAGCTAACCGAGATTTTCTTAACTTGATTTAAAGCAATGAAAAACGCTATGAGGGTTAAAATATTGGTTAAAATTTAAACTAGGTTAGTTAACCAAAATTTTAACCGCACACTGAAAAACCGGGCCCAAGTGTAATAAGTGTCATACATGCTTCATTAAAGAGGGCCAATGATTTTTGGACTGGCAATTAAACAATATTTTTACAACATATAACATTTATTATTATTTTGTATACTGTTCCCCAAACAGCATAGAAGTAAATCTTCATTGGTTAACTTATCGAAGACAGGTTTTACAAACTCTTGTACTTCAGAACTTAATGATGTGTAAAATAATATATGTAAAGGGGTTTTACTGATATTAAATAAATAATTTATGTCTTATGTTTTCCCAAATGGTATCTTGTGTATATAAATTTAAAAATAATTTACACATTTTAAATTAATTACACATGCAATTTTTTTCCAACTATTCCACATTATATTTAAATTTTCCCCCGGAAATTAAATTTTGAAATTCCCGCGTAATTTCCCGCTTGGACTAATTCCGATGCAAACCTCTTGGAACGGTGAATTTTATATCCATATAAAGCGTTATCATGAAGAATCTAGATGGAATGTAGGCGATTTGTAACTGGGAACACATACTCCGATATAGTCTACTGTACTAATGAATACAAAAGAAACCATTAATTTACCAGAGAGAAATCCGCTTTCACACCGGTAGCTGCGCGAGCACCTCGAGAGAGCCAAAAACGCGCATGCGCCTAAGACAGATATACACACACCGGCAAAATTAGCCGAACACGTTAAAAATGGGACATGTTTGATGTCTCGTATCATGCCCCGGAATCTCATATGGAAAAATTGGGGAATTTCCCCCACCACTTCCACACCGCTCAGCTAAAGAAAGAGAAACGACAGCCTTTCTCGCTCACGAAGACTTTAACCAATCATTTATGTTAAAACACCATACCTGAATGTCACAAATAAAATAATCAAACGAGGCTTAACTCGACGATGTCAAAAGTAATGACAGTTAGAGTTAGTAGTGCAAATACAAATAATTTTCTATTAGTTTACAGTTTTTATTGTATTATCTGTAACGATTTATTCTTAGTAATTTCAATTTCAGTTGGTTCCTTATCCTTCGTTTATAAAGTGTAGTGTGTAGTTTTGTTTTAGTTGCGAAAGAACTTTGGTATTGTGTTAAAAAAAATAAACATGGTTTATTATTGTTGTGTACAAATCATAGAAAAGTTAGAAAATGCATAGGTAAATAGTAATTAGTTTATAACTGTTTTATCTGAAACAACAAATAAATACACGTACCTATATTTAGAAAAAAATTGTTTAACTTTTTTATATCCCTTTTCCTTACTAAATTTGACAGCAAAAATAACATATTTTGCAACTTGAGAATTCCGAATAATTTATGAGTATTACTTAGATATTATTTAAATAAAATACTTTTAGTAACGAAATTGCCCGCAAGAGGCGCTAAACGGATAAAATTAATGCTTGTCCATTTGAATTTCCCGCCAAATGGTGATTAGTTAACACATCGCTCGCAAATGGCGTAAGGAACCAAATTTTTACAGTGAGTTGCCTATCTATCTGGTAATACTATATATTATTTATCTATGTCTCGTATTTCATAAACCAATGGTCCGATTTGAGTGATTATTTTAGCACGTTATAGCGTTATTATTTAAGAATATCGGTGTAATAATATTTTTGCTAGACCGGTAAATGTCAATTTATACCGGGTGTAACAAGCATACTGTGTTTTTTTCTTAAAGTTCGGAACACCTTGTGGAATATTCCAGCATACATAAAATATTAAAATTAAAACTCGATTGTAGAATTATGCTTTCTTAACATTTTCCTCTTTGATTCATTTGCTTATGTTGGAAAATAAAAAAATTATGTGCTTTAACAACTAGCCATGTTTTTTATCAATAAATCCTCATAGTAGGGGAGAAAAGTATGCTAAATTTGCAATTACTCGAGCGTTCTTGTGACCTGGAGTGGATTGTGAAGAGTGGGTGCTACAACCAAAAAAAGTTGAGTTAAGTTTTCCATAAAGTGTGGGACTCTCCATTTTTCAATTTAATTTTCCATTTCTACCAATGGTTTTTTCCGATTATAGCGCTATTTATCCATAATAGGAAAAAATGTTGCGAATAAAAGTTTGTTATTTTTACGCCAAGGATCCAAATCTGCAATAAAAATTGGGGGCTCCTATTTAATATTTTAATGTAACCCCCCACCCCACCTCCGTGGGGGGTCGTTTTTGGTGCCATTCGGTAGATTTTTGAAAAATATTGAATAGGTGTATTTTGCAGTTCTACGATCTGATGTTCATTTCGCAAAATATCGCAGGGTTCGTATTTATAATTTTTAATTTACCCCGCACCCCTCTCCGTGGGGTGTCACAAGCCCCCACGGAGGTGGGGTGGGGATTTAATTTAAAATATTAAATAGGATCCCCCAATTTTTATTGCAGATTTGGATTCTTTACGTAAAAATAAGCAACTTTTATTCCACATATTTTTTCGAGTTATGGATAGCGCTATAATCGGAGAAAAATAATTGTTTCAAATGGAAAATTAAATTAAACAATGAAAAGTCCCTAAACCTAAACCTAACTTAACCTTTTTCTGATTTTAGCACATACTCTTCACAATCCAATAGGTCCCCATAACGCTCGAGTAACTGAAATTTAGTATACTTTCCTCCCCTACTATGAGGATTTATTGATGAAAAACATGGAGAGTTATTAACACACATAACTTTTTTATTATCTCACCTAAGTAAATGAATCGAAAAGGAAAATGTTAAGCAAGCCTAAGTCTATAATCAAGTATTAATTCTAATATTTTATATTTGCTAGAATATTCCACAGGGTGTTCCAAACTTTAAGAAAAAAACACAGTATGATATTCTTAAATAATAAGGCTATAACATACTAAAGGAATCACTCAAATCTGACCACTGGTTTATGAAATACGAGACATCAAATATGTCCCATTTTTAACGTGTTCGGCTAATTTTGCCGGTGTGTGTAGATAGACGATTTTAAATTTGGAATTCCAGCAAAATTTGAAAAATGCAAAAAAAAAAATTGATTTTTTGAAAATTTTAAAGGATACTATGGTTTGTTTTTAAACCAGGAGGAGTAAACTAAAATGACAGATTCACACCCAAAAAAGTCACTAGAAAAATCATCAAATACATATTTTTTTTTATCGGCCTTCGACGGTAATGCATACATATTATATTATACTAATATGTCGCTAAAGAGTTCTAAAAACAACTACTGTTTTTTATATAAAAGTAGACTAAAAACCTAAAGATTAAAGGAATAATGCAGAAAACACAAAAAATCGCCGATATAACTTAACCTATGAAATGCCATTAGTGTCAAAATTTTATAACAGTGGAGTACACTTGCCTGAGGTTGGACCAATTACAAACAAGCATTACAGAGCGGTAAATTTGAATTACTCCTCTTGGTTTAAAAACACACCATAGTACCTTAACAGAAAAATAAATAGTAATTGACTATACTCACTGGACAATTATATTCCCTCTCCATCCTTTGAGCATAAATTTCCAGGTGAAGTTCACCCATACCAGATACAATTGTCTCTTTGCTATCGTCATCGAAGTAAAAATGGAAAGTTGGATCTTCTTTAGTAAATCTAGCAACAGCTTTTGAGAAGTTATCTCTATCCTTTGAGTTCACAGGTTTAATTGCCATTGATACAACAGGTTCTGGTACAAATATTGATTCTAGAGACAGATCTAATTTCGAGTCAGTTACAAACGTATCTCCACTAGCACAGTCTACTCCAAATAAGGCAAAAATATCTCCAGAATAGACTTCATTAACGTCTTCCATGTTATTTGAATGTAAACGAATGAGTCGTGCAATTCTTACTTTTCTTTGAGTTCTCATGTTGTAGATGCTATCTCCTACGAAAAATAATAGAAATTATTTAAAAATAAAAGATCTATCAAGTTCCAACAATTAGGCTAAGGCTCTACGGGCGACAAATTTACGCTAGCAGTAGCCGTAAAACGAACTTAAGGTTCCGCGGAACGGAATAGGAATAGCCGAACTGAACCGACTACGCCCAAGTCCTGTATTGATATTTAAGGTAGTACGTAGTGGTAAAAGTGCGAGCGTAAGACCTGATTGATTTTGTAGCAATTGTTTTTGTTCAATATCTCCGCCATTTTCAACTTTTCGACAAACAGTGTAAAAACTGAAATTGTTGCAATTACGATTTACTACAATTTTTCGAGTGAACCAGTGGCGGGTCTACAAGAGGGGAAATGGGAAAATTCCCCCCAACAGGGTCCAAAATTAAAAAAAAAAAAAATTGTTGAAACATCACGATATATTAGCTGACATAAAACTTAAAATATCGACAGACAAATTCAACCAATCAAACCCGCTAGTTACTAAAATTAAGTGAACTTAATGCATATAATGTCTTTTTACGTCTTTTATATACTTAGTTTGGTTGATGTTTCATTGGAAGTTTCAAAAATTGTATAAAATATAATTCTCTTTATTTTTGTTTATGTACAATTATGTCGTAAAGTTAATAATAAATGAGACAATTCAATAATTATGCTTCCCCTCCGCTTCCATTATTTTCCCCCTTAACTCGGAGAATATTGATCGTATAAAAAATTGTGCCAAAAAAATTGTAGGAAATTGCATTTCCAACAATTTTCTTTCATTTCTTCATTTATGTTGAAAAGTTCTCATTTAAAATCAATATGGCGGCTAATGCAACCGCGGAATTCAGTCGACATTTTAAATTTACACTACTATTGACCTCTCCCAAAGGATAGAATTATAAAATTTGGGGCAGCTCGCAAACAAGTAACTCGGAAAATATCAACTGCATGAAAAAAATTTTTAAAAAGAAATCGTAGGAAATTTTATTTTGAACAATTTTAGTTGAAAATGGCGTAGATATTGAACAAAAACAATTGCTATAAAATCAATCCGGTCTTACGCTCGCGCCATTACCGCATACGTACTACCTTAAATATTAATTTTAGCAAAAAAATGAAAGAGATCAAAATTGTGTAGAATTTAATTCTCTTCATTTTTGTATAGGTACATAATTGTTGTAAAACTAATAATAAACGAGATAATTCAATAATTATGCTCCAACTCTCACTATTTTCCCCTCATAACTCGGAAAATATCGACCGCACGAAAAAAATTATAATAAATGAAATTAGAGAAAATAGCTATTTCAACAATTTCAGTTTCTACACTTTTTGTCAAAAAATTGAAAATGGCGGAGATATTGAGCAAAAACAGTTCTCGTTTAAAATCAAGATGGCGGCTAACGCAACGGTGGAATTCAGTCGAGATTTTAAATTTATACTAATACTGACCCTCCCTAAAGATTAGAAAAATAAAATTTGGGGCAGCTCCTAATGCAAGGTTAGGCCTGTTATTCGTCTAACCCGACTGGACTAATATATTACCAGAATCTTGGAGGAATACGTACTCGTCTAGATGAACTTCGAACCTCCATCTCTCAATGCAACTATGATGTCATCATTCAAGTAGAAACTTGGTTAAATCAAGATTATTCGGATAATGAATTGTTAAACTCCGGCTACCACTTTTTCAGATTGGATCGTAATTGAAGAACTAGTACTAAGCAGCGTGGACGAGGAGTTTTAATTTTGTTACGAAACCATTTTAAAGCTAAACAAATCAAATCTGACATTGATAATGTTGAGCATCTGTTTGTTCAAGTGGATTGTGAATGTGCATCAGTTGTCTTGGGTGGAGTATACATTCCACCGAACTCATCAGAAGATATCTACCTTGGTCATTGCTCAGCAGTTGAAACTATTAAAAACAATAGGCCAGACGTACCTGTATATTTATTTGGCGACTACAATTTACCACTGGCTTCTTGGGCTCACTCAAATGAAGAGGGCTTGCTCGTTGACTGCCCACAAAACTATCCAGCAAAGCTGATATGTGAATGCTTCTCTTACCTAAACCTGAGGCAATCAAATATCATACCAAATCAACGTGGAGTATTTTTGGATCTCATTTTCCACAGTATTGAAGATTTTCAGAAACTGTCAGCCTATGAAGCAGTTGACACTTTGCTTCCCAATAATAATTTTCTTCATGTGGCAATTACTTGTGATCTTAGTTTTAGTGGTAATGTTAAACAATTAGATTATAATACTACATATTTTGACTATCGTATAACAATTTGTCAAATAAAGCATACCGTAAACTAGGTTTTATCACAAGAAACTCTCGAGATCTTTCCGTACCTACATATAGAATTTTATATCTTACTTTCGTCCGTAGCATCCTGTCTTCTGCTTCTATATTCTATAGTATGGTCACCATACTAATATTTACACCCTTGAAAAATTTCAAAATAAGTTTCTCCGGATTTTACAGGGAAGTAAAGTTTAAGATATATAAAACCATGATATGATCAATAACAACATATGGCGTAGGAACAGGGATCGTGACAGAAAAGACAATCATCATCATCATCATCATCATCAATTACGTCACAACTATTTGTGAGTCTTTGAATCCACGTTTGTCAGTCCTGTGCCACTAATTCCCATTGTCGCACTCCCATTTTCTCTAGATCTTCTTTGACTGCATCTTTCCACCTTTTTCTAGGCCGCCCTACAGACCTTCCATCTGGCCTTTCCCAGAACACATTGTTTATAAGGCGATTGTCGTTACTGCCTATCACACATAATTACTTTACAGAAAAGAAAATAAACACACATTTTAATTATCTTTATTTAGCTTACCTTTTTGAAGTTTTCCCTGATAACATCTCATATATGTTAATTGACCAAATCTACCAGCTTCCAACTTAAATGCCAACGACACAAAAGGTTTTTTCCCATCCCTTGAAGGATCCAATAAAATTTTTTGAGCATCTTCTCCTTCCTTTTCTTTTAAAGCATAGTTAGTAACTTCGCCAGGATTAGGTAGATAATCCAAGACTCCATCCAACAATGGTTGAACACCTTTGTTTTTCAAGGCTGTTCCCACAAAGACAGGAGTAAAAGCTCTCTTAAGGCAAGACCTTCTAATGGCTGCTTTTATATCAGCCTCTGTTATTGGTTTTTCTTCAATGTACATTTCTCCAAAATGCTCGTCACAGTTAGAAAGGTGTTCTATAAGTTCATGTCTTCTTTCATCACTTTCTGTTCTCATTTCTTTGGGGATTTCATCATAACGAAGTTGGTCACCAAAACTACCATCAAAATAAATTGACTTTTGGCCTATCAGGTCAATAATACCTTTACAATTTGATTCAACGCCAATAGGCAATTGCACGAAAGCTGCATGATGATTCATTTTGGACCTCATTTGTGATAGTACTCTATTGTGATTAGCTCCTAATCTATCGAGTTTGTTAATAAATGCTAAACATGGAACATTATATCTCTTCATTTGTCTGTTTACTGTTAAAGATTGACTTTGTACACCTCCAACAGCACACAGCACTGAAAATAAACAAAAAAAATTATTGAACAGTGCTAAAACATTCCATCATTAATAATTCAATTAATGATTAGTAATCATTAAGTAAGTAAGTAAGTGACAATTAATTAAATTTTAATGATTAGTAATGTAACAATAAATTAATATCACCCCAAAAAACAAAAAGCTTAATAATAGCCAAAGAACCAATAAGATGCAAATTGTAGTTAGACAATCAAATTATTCAACAATTAATGACTTTAATATAATTAATTAATAATTGAAGCCAGTAAAACGACCAGATGCCTAAACAACACAATTTGGAAAAACAAACACCTAAGAGTGGAAACAAACGCCCGAATTTTATTAGGCCTGTTATGACTTACACGGCCGAAACAAGCGAAACACAAAGATATCTGGAGTCCAACGAAATGAAGACCTTAAGAAAGATTGGGTAAGAAGTGAGGAAATCAGATGCATATTATTATATGGGGTAGACATTATAGGCTGTACTGCCTCTATAAAGAAAAAGAAGAAGAACAATAATTTAACCAGTTCACAACCAATAATGACATGCATCAGAAACGAGACTCTATAGCTTTGTTCCAACACGACCGAGAACCGTCACGAAACGGTAACGCTCCTGCGCAGTAAACAAAATCCGTTCCAACAAAAATATGATCGTCATCGGATCGTCCTTCCCACTGTTCCAACAAGAATTGTGATCTTTCGGTGACGGTTTCGTGATGATAATTTCAGTAATCGGGCAAATGCATATGTGCTGGTTGGACTGACTTGTGCACTAGGAAATGGTTATTCATTTTTGATGTACATGTTTACTCTGATTGGAGTACGAAGGAAACCATTCTCGTTGGAACTTTACCGCCTGGGCAGATGGGATGTGAATTATAAATTGTAAAATTCCCTCATCTTCCTTAGTCTCAGCATCCGTTATGGCTTGCAAATTGTAGAAGCCTCGGATTTGTAACCAGAGAAGGTTCCCATTGATTTCAGTCTGGTGGGATGTAGAGTAACATGTTGTTTTGCATGCCATTAGATTGAAAACAGTCTTTTGCTAGCAGTTGCCGCTAGGGCATCTATGCCATTTCGTTCGTTGCAATTCGTGACTGCACGCCGGGGTTTGTTTTGGTTGGATCAGAGAGAGCAGCATATGTGCCTCCTGATGAGAGACTAATAACTTTCGAAACCGGCAGAGGTGCTTGCTGCACTCTCTGATTGGACTAGAATACGATGCGAGTGTATTTTCGTTTTGCAACGAAATTGAAAATGGTTATTCATTTTTGATGTACATGTTTACTCTGATTGGAGTACGAAGGGAACTTTACCGCGCTGAGCAGATGGGACGTGAATTATACATTTAAAATTCCCTCATCTTCCTTAGTCTCAGCATCCATTATGGCTTGCAAATTCTAGAAGCCTTGGAGGTGTAACCAGAGAAGGTTCCCATTGTTTTCAGTCTGCTAGGATGTAGAGTAACATTATGTTGTTTTGCATGCCATTAGATTAAAAACTTAGTCTTTAGGATTTAATTCTTTAAATTTTTTGAGCCGTTTTTTTTTGAGTGCATTTGATGGCCTTGGCCGAGCCAATTAGCCAGACATTTTATTATTTTAAAAACAAACAAATTTGATTTTTCAATCAGAGGAATTTTTTCTGTATTTCTAACTCTAAATACATAACAAACTAACATTATTATCTACAATTATTATCTAAATAATACTCTGTTTTGGTTGTTCATTTTTTTTGTAAATTTTTATTTTTTTTGTATTTTTTGTTGCATTTTTTTATATTGTTAATTTGTTTTTTTTTATTATTTTTTTTATTGTTATTTTTTATAAATTGTTTTTTTTACTACGCTAAGACGTAAACCCGATTCATCCTCGCGGAGGTTTACATCTTCTTAGTTTTTTTTTGAGCCGTTGATCGACTCAAAGCACACAAGCTGTCACCAACAAAAATGACAAATATATGATAATGATAGATAAATCAGTTATCAGTCAGATAACCGTTCCAACATCGGTTTCCAAATTACTGTCATGGGATGATAACTGGGCGATACAATTACGAACATGCGCACAACAAACGGTACAAGTAGTTTCGTGACGGTTTCTGGGCCGTCCAACAGTGTATGTTGGAACAAACCTATTATAGCCACAATACAAGGCTACTGTAAACAGCAGAGATGATAGTACTGAGAAGAATTACAGGAAATATGTTGAGATATGGAAAGAGGAGTAAAGACAAAAGAAAATGTAACATATAGTATTACATATAGTGTATAAATGAATGATAGAAAAAAAAGAATGGAATATAAAAATAAATGCTAGAAAAAAAAAGAATGGAATATGAAACTAAATGATAGAAAAAAAAGAATGGAATAACCATGTATATGTAGTAGTGATGTAACGAATATTCGTATTCGCGAATATTCGCATGTTTTTGCATATTCGCATTCGCATCCGCATTCGCGAAATTTGTGCGAATGTTTTGCGAATATGAAAACCAGAAAAAAATAATTTTAAGATAATATTAGGGTAATACAATCAAAATCATTCACTTCTTATCTTTTTTTATTAAAAAAGGTAACAACCTCAAACATGCAGCTATACTCTCAAATGGAAATATGCAGGACACAACAGCAGACAAAGAGTTGGAAGATGGAATAAAGCGATAACTCACTGGAGACCTTGGGATTACAAAAGAGAAGGAGGCAGACCACAGCCGAGATGGTTGAATGACCTAAAAAGATGCGCAAGGACCAGATCGACAGAATTAGCACTGAACCGAGAAGAGTGGAAAAATAAGGGGAAGGCCTGCGTTCAACTTTGGACAAATGAGGGGCAATAGATAGATAGAACTTAACCTTGTATAATCACATTATCAGCCTTAAGTTTTTTTATTATTTGGTATTATGTAATAAAGTTTAAGATTCAGATTGACTTACACTAAATATCAATTAACTTTTCATTATAAATTTAGGAAACAATACAAAAATAGAAACAAATTAAAAAAAAAAACTGAATATTCGCATTCGCATCCGCATTCGCGAATGTCGGTAGCAGATATTCGCATTCGTATTCGCGAATGTTCAAAAAATGACATTCGTTACATCACTAATATGTAGAATGGGGGAGACCTGTGTAGTCTAAATAGCAAGAGATAAATCACCAATCAGTAGAAGAAGTATCGACCTACCGCGCAAAATATGGAGTGACAACCTTCCATAGATGTATCACTCTGTCAATGAACAAGCAGAATTGCTTATAAAGAGAAAGAACAAGATAATTTAATAAATAAACTTACCAAGAATAGCCCCATCTAACACTCTTAAAGCTCTCTCTACTTCCACAGTGAAGTCTACATGTCCAGGAGTATCAATTATATTAATATTATGTTCCTTCCATAATGTGTATGTAGCAGCTGACTGAATGGTAATACCTCTTTGTCTTTCTAGCTCCATAGAGTCCATAGTAGCACCAACATTATCTTTGCCTTTAACTTCATGCATAGCTTCAATTCGCCCAGTATAATAAAGTATTCTTTCTGTTAAGGTTGTTTTTCCAGAATCAATGTGAGCAGATATTCCAATATTTCTAATTTTTTCAAGATCTTTGTGTCCTGCATATTTTTCGTAACTAGACATACATTTGTAGTTGTGCTAAAATATAGATATTATTATTAATTATGTAACAAGACGTAGAAAGAGTGGCTTGACGATATAATATAAAATGCTTTCTTAGAAATAACATAAGAAACTGTGTTCAAACCAATGAACTGTCAATACTGATGGAATGGGCATGAAGCGAATTTAATGTGGCCAGGATGAGAGAGCATAGTCAGGGAAGGACGGAAGATAATCGCCATCTTTCCTGAACAAGAAAATTGATGGTGATAATCAGGGTTGCCAGATTGGGGTATTTTCTCACAATTTTGGATGTAAGAGAATTTTTCTAAGCAGAAATGGTTGGGTGGGGTGGGGGGGAGGGATTATGGGAAATTTTAAGGGGTCATGGTAAATTAAATTTGCGAATATATATAGAACTGTATATTACATTCTCATATAATCGAAGACGATAGGACCTATGAATTATTTCCAGGGCCCTCTGTTGATATGTAGTATAAATTTGGTTTACTGTTCTCTACATTTGACTGCTAATTTATTAAATAAAATGTGGCAAAAATTTAAATTTTGGGGATTTGAGCTTCAATTTGAGGTAATTTCAGTTTCTAAGTGAAGGATTTATAAAATCACATCTGGCAACTCTGGCGGTAGTTGTAGCAAATTTTCCCTGACAAATTCTCTGTCTCTCTAGGACCTCTCTCTTGTATGTTGGCCGCAATCTCGCTTCACTGTTTGAATGGGACGGGGCCATTCCATCAGTATTGACAGTTCGTTGGTTCAAACTGTCATGTAATGATCAAAGTCCTGAGCAATAAACAAAATACGTTCAACAACAAAAATTGTGAGCTTAAAAACTGTACAAGCAGTTTCTTGACCATTTCTAGACTTACAAAAATTGCGTGTTGGAATAAACCCAATGATATTGTCCTTTTCATGAGCATTTTTCAGTGCGTAACAAATGATAGGAAAAATGGTAAGTCCGTGATAATACACATTTTTGACGTTGGATGTAGGATGTTGTGGAAAGTGATGAGAAGGTGCCATATCCAGGATATTAAGAATATCTGCATCATTGTAGTTGTCCAAGATATTAAGTCTATATGCAATTTGCTTTAAAAATTTATGTTCAACTATAAAAAGGAGACCATACACAGGAGGCATACTCAAGATGGGGACGGACCAAGGCACAGTAGAGGGTTTTTAAAGCTGTAATATTTGTGATGGGTGCATCTTCTAATAAAACCAAGCATCTGGAAAGCCTTATTAACAACATTCTCCAAATGATGAGAAAGCTGTAAGTTTGTATCAAGGGTGATCCCCAAGTCTTTAAAAAGGGAAGTTCTTTCGAGAGTATAGTGACCAATATTGTAGTCAAAAACAATAGCATTTCTGGAACAGGAAAAAGTCATAGTTTTAAATTTAGTTGGATTAAGTTCCATGCCATTTCTTTTACACCACTCTAGCAAGTTATTTAAATCGTACTGTAGTTTTTCACAATCCTCTGGGGATTTAATCACACAGCTTAATTTTAAATCATCAGCAAAGAGCAAAAATAAACTGATTGCGAAGCATTCATTTATGTCGTTTATGAAAATATTAAACAAGAGTGGCCCAAGGTGAGAGCCTTGAGGCACTCCTGATGGAACTTGGATAATTTTAGAAAGAAAAGTGCCAATTTTAACAATCAGTCTACGATCAGATAAGTAGCTTTGGAACCATGACAATCAAGGCTCATCAATCCCAATCAGTTTTAACTTATGCAACAAAATATTGTGTGGCACCTTGTCGAATGCCTTGGAGAAGTCAGTGTATATCGTATCCACTTGATACCCCTTCTCCAAGGTGTCCAGCAAGAAGTCCACCTGACTAAGAAGATTTAATTCTGTAGATTTTCGTGGTCTAAACCCAAACTGTTGTTGGACTAGTAGAGGTTCAAATAGAGGGGTTAGAATGTCACATACCAGATCATACTAATGGGACGATAGTTTGTTACACAGGTTTTGTCACCGGATTTAAAGATGGGCTTTAGAAAGCCGTCTTTCCAGTAGTCGGGGATAATTCCAGTTTGGAGGGAGAGCTTGAAAATGTGGTACAGAGGTCTTGAAAGAATAAAGGAGCATATTTTTAAGAATAAGGTAGGTAGCCCATCTGGTCCAGGCCCTTTGTTAACATCCAAAGAAGAGAGCTTACTAAATATAACTGATATTTTAATATCAAGGTGTGGAATATGGTTATTGGATGTGGATATTTCATGAGTGGGAATATTAACATTATCATGTGAGTACACTGTCGAAAAATAATCAGCAAATATGTTCGATATTTCCTCCCCAGAACAACTAGTCTTATCCAAATATTAAAGTGTATTTGGAAAAGAACTGCTTTTCCTTTTATTGTTAACAAATGACCAAAATTTTTTTTATGTTAAAGCTAATAGCTATTTCAGTACAGTGCACATATTGAGCATAGCACTCCTGCGTCAGATTTTTTCATAGTTGTCTCAACCTAGAAAACTGCCGATAGTCATCAGCTGACTGTGTTTGTTTATACCTTTTGTGCAATTTTTTCTTTTGAATAATGCAATTTTTTAGTTCAACTGAGAACCATACCGGGAATTTTCTGACCGAAAATTTCTTTAAAGGAACAAATATATCCACTGCAATAAAGATAATTTCATAAAAAATGTTTAACATAGTTTCAAGAGGCTTATTTAAAAGTAAAAAGTCCCAGTTAAATTGATTCAGAAACATTATAATATCTTGAAAATTTGCAGAGTTAAAATCTCTATAGAATCCATCAAACTCGAGACCATCTTTACCCTCTACAACACCAATATTTAACTTAATACATAGTGGTGGGTGAACAACTGGAGGAACCAAAAAATAGTCTGCTTGTTTGACCTCGGTAGAGGAATCCTGTGTTAATACCAGATCCAGAAGGCTGTTGTGTGAGGTTAAGTGTGAGTTAAGTTGGAACAAGTTGTGGAAATTACATATAGACCATTCCAGGGTGACGTCATTTGACGGCGACTGATGGGCAAAATATTGTAAACAAACTAGGTTAAGTTTAGAAAACCATTGTTTAATTTAAGAATATGATTAAAATACCAGCGTTTTGTTCAGTTTGAAAGTGTTCTAGTAAAGGTAAGAGATAAAATAAGTTTTTTTATAATACCAGCCGCATTTAAAGGCCGAAATGTTTTAAATCACTATAATGACAATACACTGTAAACAGAACGACGATATGGGCCAAGAAAACTGATTTTCTGATTATATCAGGTTTTTGCATCCCCTACGAGGGTGTCCTATATCCAATATTTGAAATTTTTGTAGTTAAAACCATAGATTTTTTATAATAAAACAAGAAAATAGCAAAAATAACACCAAAAACACAATTTTTGCCCCTCAGCAACGGTGTCGGAAGTCACGTGGCCTGGAATGGTCAATTGACAATGGCCTGTTGAATTAGGCACTGTCGACACTGGCTGGATATTAAGGTTATTATCCATAGAAACTGGACATTGATGATAATTTTAAATTCTTGATAACATTTCTATCAATATCTGGGTAATGTCAACAATGCCTGTTGTTAAGAGGATCGGTACGTATTTTCGGCTGCAATGCTATTCAAATGGGGATTCATTTTTTTCGAATCCTGAGAAAACTAATAAGTATTTTTGAAAAATTTAAACGCAGAATAAAAGATTACCTTGTTAGCGAGGGCCGAAAGTCCCTGAGAACTTCTATAATGTTTATTTTAATAAGTTACAGGGGTGAAAAACTAAGAGAAAATTTAGTGTGATTTTTAATTTCAAATATCTCATTCAAAATAAACTTTTTATTTATTCTAAGGGACTTTCGGCCCTCGGTAATAATTTAATCTTTCATTCTGCGTTTAAATTTTTCAAAAATATTTATTGGTTTTTTCAGGATTTGAAAAAAATGAACACAATGCCGTGGTAATATTTTCCAAATCTATCTTTGTCTTAAAACGCACTCAACCGAATATAATATTGTCAGCATATATTGTCAGTCAGACACTGACAATCAGTGACAATTTTAAATACTTGACATTGCATCGGGAATATTTTGAGTTATTGATTAAATATTATTGATATATAGTGTATTTGATAAATAATTGATTTAAGACGTGAACTTAATAAAAAGTTATTTATTGTGTATATTTTGTGGAAGATCCAAGCAAAGAATACATCAGGATAATCTGCAATCCAAGTATTTTGTTGTTAAAGATGTTCAAAATTGTAAGCGTTCCATAACAATATATTATTAAAAAATCACTTTAACACTTTTCCTCTTTTCTCGATTGAGTATTAGTTTTTGTTGTACAAATAAAATTATTACAATCACTGAATACATAGTTAGTGAAAAAATTATCACATTTATTAACTGAATTAATAATTTGAAATTATAAAAATAACAGTTATATAAGAACATCCAAAAGCCATCTCTTTAAATTAATGATGACATTTCAAGTAGAATGACATTCTAGTAATGTTTACATATCCATACCAGTGTGAATTTTACTACACGTAATTTGCCGTGTAAAGACAGAAAAAGTAGGGATACACGTAAAATATTTGCGAATTATGTACCCACAGCCTTAATGGCTCAATGTTGAAATTTTGACTAAAACTTAGGTTATGGTTATTGTTTCCTTCATTTCTGTTCTCGTGCTGAAATTACGTACTGGTGGTAAATTTATGTAAAAAGTGTTACAACATGCCATGGTTGAAATGAAAATTAAAATAATTAGCCTCCAAAAGCTATTTTAAATAAATGCTTAATTTTATTTATTTATCAACATTGGTCATTTGCTTCTGGCAACTGTCGTTATTGACCGGTTATTGATGAAAACTCTAATTTTAAGTTATTTTTCTTTACAACATTGGCCAATAGCTAATGTTATTGTCGTTAAAGGTCAGACATTGTCGCTAATAACCAGGGAATATGGACATTTACGACAATGCCTGGTCTTTAACATCAATGTCCAATTTACATCATTATCATTATCCGTAACATATATAAATAATATATCAGAAAAACATGTGGTTTAGGAATTCCACATTTCATTTTCAAATATGCAAAATGGTTCTCCTCTGATATAGTTCCTTATTACTAATTAATACCTTGGCTGCTTTGGAGACAAATAGACCTCATCTAGATTAACGGTTGGCTGTGTCGACTTTCTCATAACGCACAGTGACAAATAGGGTTTAAGGCTTAGGGTGTATGTATACGGGACATATATGCCTCGTAACGCACCCAACGTAAGTTTATGAATATCTCTAAACGCAACCAACAAGGTGTTAATCAAGAAAAAATGGAACTATTCAAGGTGGACATAACAAAAATTGTGGAGTACAGAAACAATTTTAATAAATGTTGCATAGCAATGTTAATGCTACGAAGCTTTGTGGCTAAAATAAGCTAATAACAAAATATATAACTCAACAATTGACTGGTTTGAGTTCAAGTCTTCTAATACCAGTTTTAAGAAGTGAGATTTAAATATTTGACATGACACTTACCTTCAATAATTTTGATATATTTTTTAATAGATCGCTGTTTATACGAATCATTTTTAACGTCTTTGCTTTACTAATTTATTTAATTTATTACTTAATCAAAATTATTTTTCAAACACATTCATTCCAACCTTCAAAAATACTTCACGGCAATCGCTCACGCTGCCGGCCGTCAGTTGTCAGTCTAATTTTTACTTACTGTGTGGCGTTCAGCCAGGTTCTCTCTATTCTAAATTATTATACAGGGTGTTTCACTGGGAAACGGAAATTCTTCAATGGTGAATAGCGGTAACTGAGGCGGTTTAAGATATACCACATTTATTGCCTCACCGAATTTTATAACCGAGTTACAGGTGTTTGATCGATTTTTACCCATTTCTTTCTGGACCCATAACTTTAGAACCACCTTGCATATTTTTTTGATATTTGGTACACATTTGTCTTTTTTAGAACCCAAACCACCCAACTATTAATAATAAAAAAATCCAGGTCCGGACTAAAAAAAGTTATAAATTTATTATGACCTTGAAACAACACCCTGTATATTAAAATTTTCAAGATCCGTTTGCCTATTTAAAGAGATATAAATTTATTTTGACCTTGAAACAACACCCTGTATATTAAAATTTTCAAAATCCGTTTGCATATCGTCACCCCAGTGCCAAAACCACGAATGTGCCATTTAACAGTTTTGAGAAAATCGCGTTTAAAGATTTTGTGCGACTGGTAAAAATAGAATAAGTGTTTATATTTTATTTTTTTTATTACGATATTGGATAATTATCAAACATTTTCGAAAGCGTAAATTGTGATTTAGATTCTGAAGTTTTTTGAAAAATAGCACATTCGTTGTTTTGGCCCCGCGGCATATATGTTCAAAAACACTTTTGCGCAGACACCAAGTAAAGCTTAAGGTAAACAAGAGCTTTATTTTGACTAATTATGCTTTTAATATTGAAAAATTCGAAAGTTAAAACTAAAATTTTACTTAAGTTAACTAAACAGTCTTATGGTAACAACGAAAAACTTATTGTTAATAACATTGTATAATAAAATAAACTATGTTCAATAAAATAATGAAATAAAATAATTTCAATTTCGAATACGTTTCGTGAATTCTAATTTGAAAACTGACATTCAAAAATTTGTAAAAATTGATAATGAGAAATTATTAAAACTTTACTTAAATGAACTAAAGAGTCTTCTGGTAACATCAAAATACTTAGGTATTTCAGTTTTGAATACTTCCGACATTCGTGTTTGAATTTGAATGCAAAAACTGAAATTAACTTATTTTCTTCCTCTCTCTCCTTTCTTTTACCATATTCAGGAATCACTCATCTCTTCCATTCTTTTCTATTTCTTGCCATTATTTTCAATTCCTCGAGTGAGTTTTGAAATTAACTTCATCTAAAAAATAATACGGAGCCTCTGAGTCGCTGCTACTTTCTTCTGCATCAGGTTGTGGTAAATTATCACGAACACTGTTGCTTGTTTTCATTGCCTGATAAAAAATAAGGTCTACGCGAGGTATTGTAAAATCTAGTAAGCACATCTTCTATATGTCCTTCCACTTTGCGTCGCTTATAGGTAGTGTGCTTTCAAGATTTGTCATAGTTCAGAGCCTCTCTAGCTGTTTTCTTTCCAAATGACCTTTGTATTGCAAGTCCAGTGCTTTTCCCTCTTACTTTGTTGGTGTCTTTTGTGACACGCATTTCTATACATTGATCTTTTTTAGGTTTAAAAAAAAACTAAATTATATTTATTGAAAATTTGTCGATATTTCTCCAATGTAAGAGGCTTTAGATTCTTGCGTGCTCAGACATCTTTGTACATTCTATAAATATTGGTTATATTTATAGATGAGTCCAAATATCTTTTAGAAGTCTATTTGCGGCAATACTGTGACTCTACAACTAGATCTAGCCTATTACCCAGTTATAATCCCTTTTCGGTACCCTCGCCTAATGTCTCGACCTATATAAACTACAACGCCAAAATCACGAATGTGGCACATTCGCTCTTTTGATGCTCACGTGTATGTAGCTTCGTTTACACATTTGTGCTTTTGTCATTGATAGTCTTCAAAATAGATATAGTTATCCGTACCCATAGGCGAAAAACAACAAATTTGCACATTCGTGGTTTTGGCATTGGATCGACGATATCTGAAAAGAGCACAAAAAACTAAATTTAATGGTTCGCTTAAATTTTTTGGCCAGACAATTTAATGACTTTAATTTTGAAATTATACTGAAATTTTTAAGAACTCTAAAAGACATTAAAAAGAAAGTTTTTAAAGCACTTTTCATAATAATTTATTAAAGTTAATGGATAAATACTCATTTTAAAAATAATCAATAACTATTTAGGTACTACATTGGAACGAACCACTTATTAATCACAGGAAAAATCCAAGTCCGGATTAACAAAAAAATATAAAGTAATTGTGACATATTGTGACACCCTGTATATTGAAATTTTTATAATCCGTTTGCACATTTGAAAAGAGAAAACTAATTTTAATAGTTAGCTTTCATTTTTTGAGCAGCCAATTTAATGACTTTAATTTTAAAATTATATCGAAATTTTTAAGAACTCAGAACTCGAAATTTCGATATACAGTGGAACCTCGATAACTCGGATTAATCGGGACCGCGGCCGATCCGGGTTATCGAAAATCCGAGATAGCCGGAGAATATGGTAAAAATGAATAAAATACGGTATACTTACAGATAAACTCCGTTAGAATTGAAATAACATGAAATATATTTATAAATATGCACAGTACCTACTCATTAAAATTACTAAAAAAAAAACACCAAACACAAACGTAAGCAAACGGAAGCGAACAATACAAGACACATAATACAGTCACAACAATGTAATGTTATTTAAGAACAGTGAAAACTAAAACTAAAGACCATTGTTTATAAAAGAATTTTTTAAATAGTCTTTCCTAAACAATGCTAAGACAGTTTGAAATAAAAAGGAATAGGTATTTTTACTACAGACAGGTGGTTGTTGTTTCTGCGGCCTGTGCTATGAGTCATTTTTAATATCATATAGTTCAAATTACACACATACACATTATCTCTCAAATATTATATTACATACATTTTTATTGTTGAAAGGTTTGTCTGATAATTAACTATTTTGATGGGAAATAAGCCGCAATTAAATTGAAAAATACAAAATATTGAAAATCAAAATGTTTATCTGATGAAAATCGGTCCGGGTTAGCCGGACTTCCGGGTTATCGGGGGCCGACTTATCGGGGTTCCACTGTAATTTCAAAATTAATGTCTGCGTTAATTTTGCTTGAATTAATTTGCATTAATTTGTTTGCGCAAAAAATTCAAGAGGGCCATTAAACTTAGATATTTGAGCTATTTTCAAATGTGCAAACGGATTTTGAAAATTTCAATATACAGGGTGTTGTTTCAAGGTAACAATTACTGTATATTTTATTGTTAGTCGTGACCTGGACTTTTCTTGAAATTAGTAGGAGGGTCGTTAAATATTAGTTTCATAATAAAGCATGTATATTTAAGTACTGTAAAAGTCCTTACGCTAAATAAATAAAACAAACAATAATAATTGTTGTGACAACATATATTCAGTATTTTTAATACTAGTTCATACAAAGCACTGCACATTTTTTTAAATACAGAGCCATTTTTACTTTTCAAGTCGGCTTGTTGACAAATTATTGTATGAAAATCTTCTTGTGCTTTCAGCTCTAAGGTTTTTGTTATCCTAAAATTAAAACAAAAGAACTATAAATATCATAAACTAGTACCAATATAATTTATCCTAGACATAATATGTAATAATAATATATACCTACGCTTTTAAATTTTATGCACGTTTAAATTATAATTTGTTGCCAAAACTCAAAATCGAAAGAAGATTAGGCTTTAGCAATAGTACACTGACCGGTCAGTGGAAGTGATACATTTTATTCATCTCATGAGAATCGTAAAAATGGCAAACATTTCCCATTTTATTCATCTCACGAGAATAATAAAAATGGCAAACATTTCCCACCGTTTATATTTATTTAACAGCTTTATATATAGAAACTCACTTCATTTGAAGCTAAATGCAAAAATTGCATACGACAGAGTTACACTCATCACCTTTAGAACTGTGATGAATAACACTATAGAAATCATAATATAAGGCTGCCCTAGAAATGACGTAAAGTTATTGATAGGAGACTTTAATGCAGAGATAAGTAAGGAGAAGGAATATGCGCCAACCATTGGAAACCACAGTTTACATGAAGAAACGAACAACAACGGAACTCGCCTGATACACCTAGCCGCCCAATGGACATGGTCGTTGCCAGCACATGCTTTATACACAAAGATATATAAAAGGGAACATGGAGAAGCCATGGGCTTATTATTATTGTTATTGAATTTTCAGCTTTAATTGAATTATTTTGCTGAAGTGACACTTTAAAACAAGAAAATATTTGAATTAAAACTAAAATGAACTTTAAATGATTGTGAGTAAGTCTGTGTTTCATTACTACATCTAAAAATTCAAATTTATTGACATTGATAGAAAGCGATCGGCGTTAGCGATTGTACACAGAATTCCACCTCCGATGGGAATACAGTAAATCAAATCGACCACGTAGTGGTCGACGCACATTTCAACGACATAGTACGTACAAGACGCCGAGCAAACATTAGACTCGGACCACTACTTATGAATCCGCTAGAATCTCCAATGCAAAGACAGTTAGAGGAGTTAAAGAGGAAATATAATGTAGAAGCGTTAAAAAACGCCACGATTGCCAAGAAATTCGAGGAAAGTCTAGAACGTAAGCTGCAGGACTGTACAGGTGATATACTTAGTCGAATATGTAGATAACTATTGGTGGCGGTGTAGAATCTATTGGAAGAGGTAGCAACTGAGGTGATTGAAAGGCAAAAGCGTAAAAAATAAGGTCGGACTGATACGATGAGGAATGTGCACAAGCAACACAAAGAAAAAATCAAGCATATGCAAGACCCCAAGCACGAAGAACGAGGCAAGTCGAAGAAGAGTATAGGCAGCTGAGACGAGACGAAAAACGAATACTGAAAAGGAGCATATAGAAAGCCAGCTGAAAGAACTAGAGAAGTATAACGCACAAATGGCAACGCAAAAATTCTACAAGAAGATTAACCAGACCAGAAAGAAATTCAAACCTAGACTATCAATAGTTAGAAACAGAACAGGAGAAAAACTGGTGCTGAGGACGAGATACTAGAGTGGTGGGCAGAAAATTTTGAGAGTATAATATAATAAAAGAAAAGAAGTGAGATGAGGTTGCAAGAAGTAGAAATACAGCTCGAAGACATGGACGACGAAAGAGAGAAAGATAACATCCTAACAGAAGAAAAAGTCATCAAAACAATACAACAATTGAAAGAAAACAAAGCTCCTAAATCAGATGGCAAACCGTCTGAACTTTTAAAACATGGCGCAAAAAATCTGTCCTGTAGGTAGTATAAGTAGGCTAGTAGAACTGATTTGGAAGCACGTGGAACTACCAGAAGGTAACTATTCTCAAGAAAGGAGACCAAACAGTTTGTGATAACTACAGAGGAATTTGTCTTATATGTATACTATTTCTGTACACGCCTTAATAAGCGGGTTTGCTGTTAATTTTATAATAAATACTGTAAACCTGTATAAATTAAGGAAGATATAAAATAATTTTAAAATTACTTACGATAGACGCTGCACTGTAAAAATAAGTTCTAGATTTTGATGAAACGGGATGAGACGATATATCTTTTACTGGCAAGGAAGGAGAATGACTTCTTGTTTTTGAACAGCCTTGAAGCTTCATTTTTAAGACCATTTCACTGTTAGTGGTTTTTTCTAATTTTGTTCTCAGTCTCTACAAATATTAGGAATATATTTAGTTACATTAGCAATAAAATCACTTCAAATAATTGTGTAGTGTTCTAGTGTATAATAATTTTCCTTTATACTTTATACACCAGTCTGTCTGTGAAAAAATCATTGGTTTCAGGTCTCCAAAATCAATCTTATACAGCTATTTGATGGTTCTAAAAGGTATAAGAGGGGTAGTTGATGAAAGATCCGTGAAAACGTACAGCTGATTTTTCTTTGTATGTTGTTTAAACATGTAACGATGTGCTGTCCACCCTGCGTTCTTGACCAGCTAATCAGCAGAGGACCGAACGCGTGCCGCCTCTTCGATGGAACCAAAGAGTGATGATTACCGAGGGTGCACTTAAGAAGAGAATCGAGGATCATGAAATGAGTTCCAAGCAATGTACTGAATTGGACGGAACTCAGCCCAGCAGAAGTTATGCAGTGGAATGAATCGGAACCTGTCGAGGTGAAAGTGCTCTGTAGTGAAGAGGCTTTCTCCGGAACTGTAACCGCAGTGAGCGGTAGCTGCCATCACCGACCAGGAGCTGGCCGATGGGTAACGAAATTTGTATCGATGTTTGATTGTGGTTACACTGGACTGAAGTGTAATGGGCTACAAGTCCGAGTGTGTAATTATGTAGATAAATTGATTCCGTGTAGCGGGATTGCTATTGTCTATTATGTATTGTATTGTATTATTCTAATATTGTTACAATATTATGTTTTTGATGATAGTAATAAATACATTTTATTTTTCTGTTTCAATACATTTATTTTATTTTAACCTGTGTTTTAAACCTTAAAACGCGAAAAAAATTGTTTGATGCCTATAAAACATTTCTTATACACTTTAGAGAAAAATGAGATTGCTTTGTAACCCGAAAGCGCTCAGTTAGGAAGTTAAATAATTTTACACACTTCAAAAATACTTTTCTTTTCCTATTCATTTACTCCTTTTTTACCGGACATTGCATTTTTTCCGTAAAAGTGGAACAAATAATGGTAGTATTTTACAAATAACATTACTCCATATGATACTGCTTGGAGACATGGGTTAATAAATAAACTGACTAGTATATTATCCCCTACAGAAAGATAATTAACCTCATTGACAACATGCTGACAAACAGAACCTTCCAGGTAATAATGGGAAAGGAAACGAGTAGACAGATGAAACTTAATAATGGCCTTCCACAGGGTTCTGTTCTTGCCTCTTTATTTTTCAGCCTCTACATTGCTGACATGCCTTCAACCGAATCTCGGAAGTTTGGATATGCTGACGACTGAACCCTTGCAACAAGACACCAATCTTTTGAATCTACAGAAATCACTCTCACGAATGACCTATCCATCCTTAGCAAATATTTAAAAAAAATGATGATTACAACCAAATACTACAAGAACTGAAGTATCAGCTTCTCTTCTCAACAACAGGTTGGCAAAGAGAGAAGTACGCGTGTATTTTAATAACAAACTGTTCAAACACAATAAATATATAAATAAATATAACAAAATAATACAGAAACTGTGCGGCACTACATGGGGGTCCACAGCATCAACCTTAGGATCCTCTGCTCTTGGGCTGATGTATTATTTAAAAATGAAAAAATGACTTTATTTAAGGAAGGTGAAAAAATCATATGTATAACGTGGGAGTAGAGTGTCTTTCCCTTCCTTGAATGATTGCTGCTTTAACTTTTATATGTAATCTTTTTTCTCGAGAGGAAAAGTAGCACTTGACTCCCTTGTTATAGAAATAGCTATTGAGTTGCACAAGCTGCACAAGAGATCTAAGGTTAGAGCTAAGAGTAAGGTTGGCTAGGTGCTACGTTTTCTCGACTCTATTTTACGGAATGGAAGCTTGGACCTTGAATGCGACATCAATGAAAAAACTGGAATCATTCGAGATGTGGGTATATAGAAGAATTCTGAAAATATAATGGACAGAACACGTCACAAACAAAGAGGTTCTGAGAAAGATGAACAAAGAAATGGAAGTCTTAAATACAATCAAAACCAGAAAATTGGAATATCTGGGACATATTACACGTGGAGAGAGATACAACTTGCTCCAACTCATTATACAAGGAAAGATTCAAGGAAAAAGAAGCATAGGGAGACGCAGAATATCGTGGCTGCGCAACCTGAGAGAATGGTAAGGATGTACATCAAACGAACTTTTCAGAGCAGCCGTCTCCAAAGTCCGAATAGCTATGATGATTGCCGATCTCCGTCGCGGAGATGGCACTTGAAGAAGAAGATTGAGTTGTGAAAAATCTAGGAGAGAAGCTACGAATTACCTCTAATGCCTCACTATCTTTTCTTTTATTGAGTCTGGCTCGGTCTCTTTCTGCTTCTAAAAGTGATTTAAAATGCAGTACGGTGGTTTTTTCTTTTTCTAATTCGTCTTCCAGGTGCCTAGTTTTTGCTCGTTCTTCTTCAATGGTTATGCTGAAATAAATAAAGTAACATAATGTAAACCTACCATCAATTACAAACTGCAACTCAGTGCGTTATATTTTTGATACCTACTAATATGGTACTTTATGTAGAAATTTAAAATAACTGATTCGCTTACATATATTGTTCTAGTTTCTGTTCGTGATAAGACTTTTGTCGCTGCATAGAATCCCTTTCTTCACGAATATTAGCAACAATCTTAGTTTGCGATTCTATTTGATTTAACAAGTCACTGTTTTTCTTTTTTTCCTCGTCTAAAATTTTCTTCAGGTCTAGAAGACGTTCTTTTTCCAGTTTCACTGCATATTGCATTGCTATAACTGTAACAATTACAATAAGATATAATTAATATAAGAAGTGAAAGTTTCTGTTTAATTTTGTATTAGGGATAGGATTGTATATTCTTTATTGCAACTGGCTGAATGACTAATGTCTATACCATTAAATAAAAAAAAGAAGTGAAAGTTACATAATAATTTATCTATACCAACCAATTGAATTAGTCAAAATCAAGGAAAAAATTCAATCCCAACGGAAGGTTTCATTTCAATGAAGTTTATTTTAGTTATTAAAATTCAGGCGATGAAGTATTTTTATAGCAGCTGTTAAAACTAATCTAAAAAATAACAAAACACAAGAGAATACCATAAAAAAGGAGATTAAGCATTTTAATCTCTCTCTCCTGTCGTTTCCCCATTACTGAGGATCGTGATTTCTTCCAATATTCCTAACAATGTTTCTTCATTGGTGTCTATCTTCAGCTGCTCTAAGAGCTTCGCAGAATGAGTTTCCAGCTGAATGCTTTATTTGGCCAGACCATCTAGTTGGTGATCGTCCTCTTGATCTTCTCCCCAGAACGTTTCCAGAAACAATTAATCTCTCCAAACTGTCGTCACCTCTGCGAACCACGTGACCAAAGAATTGCAGAATTCGTTGCAGACATATTGTGGACAGCCTTTTTTAATATTGAGTTGGTTTAGAATGGAAACGTTTGTTCTATGAGCTGTCCAAGGTATGCGCAGCATTCTTCTCCAGCACCACATCTCAAAGGCATCAATTTTTTGGCGCTCGCATGCGCGAAGAGTCCAAGTCTCTGCTCCATATAGACATATTGAGAATACAAGGGCATTCACCAGTCTCATCTTGATATTTTGAGAGAGAGATCTGTCTTTCCAAAGTTTAGTTAGGCGACTAATCGCATTTTTTGCCATACCAATACGTCTCCGAACTTCTGCTTCACAGTTACAATCGTTAGTTATACTAGACCCGAGATAGACAAAAGTGTTTACTATCTGGTATTCCTGTAATATGTTAGTCAGTTGAATAGTGTCAAATCTGTCGACCACCATTATTTTTGTCTTAGCTTTATTGATTTTCAGACCAACTTTATTGCTTTCGTACTCAACTTTTCGCAGAAGATCAAACAGTTCTTGCTCATTTGCTGCTATAAGTGTAGTGTCATCAGCAAATCTTAAATTGGAGATTTTTCTACCAGCTACTGTTACCCCACCGGCCCATCCTTCTAAAACCATCCTCATGACATGTTCACCATAAATGTTAAATAAGTCAGGTGACAACACGCATCCTTGTCTAACACCTCTCTCGGTCTTGAATTGGTTTGAGAACTTCTAATCTAGTCGTACTGTCGCTATATTAGACTGGTACAGATTTTTAATAAGTGTCACCAGGTGCATTGGCGCGCCCATTTCTATTAAAATTGACCACAGATTTATCCAGCTTACACAATCAAATACCTTTTGGTAGTCAACGAAGCATATAATCATAGGTACTTGAAATTCTCTAGACTTTTCAATGAGTTGTCTCAGGTTCAGGATTTGTTCCCTTGTACCTTTACCCTTTACAAACCCCGCTTGTTCCTGAGGTATTTGGTAATGTAGATAGGTTTTTAATCTGTTTTTGATGATATGCAACAAGATTTTACTAGCATGTGTTATTAGTGACAGTGTGCGGTAGTTTTCACATCTGGTAGTAGTTCCTTTTTTGTGTAGTGGGATATAAATTGAGGTACACCAATCAGATGGCCATTTACCTGAATTCCAAACAGCGACACAGATAGAATGGATGATATGTAATCCTTTGTCACCTAGTAACTGTAGTATTTCACATGGTATTGAATCAATGCCTGGGGATTTATTTCTCTTTAGTGATTTAATTGCATCTTTGACTTCAGCGAGTAAGACAGTAGGTTCTCTAGGGTAGTCAGAAGGCCACTGATTTTCTGCTGATACCTCGTTACTTTTATATAGCTCGCCACAGTAGTTTCGCCATGTTTCCAATATTTCATCAGTATCGGTCTTTAAATATACCTTCCTTATCTATTACAGACCACGTTTGAGGTTTAAATTCTCTGGTAAGGAGTTTGATCTTCTGGAATAAGTCCCTCAGTTCATTTCGACAGCCATGTTTCTCTATCTCTCTGCATATTTGAGAGATGTAATCAGCTTTATCTTTGCGGCACTGTTTTCTGATTTCTCTCGATAACGCTCTATATTCATCGTTTGTTCCGTATCTAGTTTTATGTTCTTTTCTGCGTTGAATTACAGTCCACGTATTATCGGATATCCATGGCTTACGGCCAGTGGAAACCGCTGCCTCACAGTCTTTTGCAGCCTCGATTACCTTATCTTTGAGATAGATCCAAGTGCTGTCAGGCTCACTATCTACTTGGTCTAAAGAAAGAGCATCTTCTAGGTTTTGTTGGAAGTCATTGATTTTTGATGGACTTAGAGACAAGACTTTTCTCTGGGGTGTTCTTTTGGGGACTTTGAAACGAAGTCGAACGTTCAGTACCAGGAGTTGATGATCGCTTCCACAGTCTGCGACAGGAAATGTTTTACAGTTGATGGACGACGACTTCCATCTTGATCTTATTAGGATGTAGTCTATTTGATTCCTAGTTCGTCCATCTGGGCTGCGCCATGTGTATAATCTCCGTGGATGATGTTGATATAACGTGTTTGTAATTGTAAGATGTTGTTCTACACAGAACTCCACAAAGCATTTTAAAACCTCTCTTCAAAAAAAGAGACAAATCGGACCCGGAGAATTACAGAGGAATTAATTTATTAAACACATTAAAATGAACAAAGTGATAACAAACAAACTGAATGACATTATAACGTTAGCAGAAGAACAACAAGGTTTTATGTCGGGAAGATCATGCCCCGACGTTATGTTTATAATGAGGTAAGTTCAAAATAAATCACTAGAATACAACGAACCGGCATTTCTATGTTCTGTGAACCTTTAGAAGGCATTTGACAGGGCCAAATTAGAGGACGTTATCCATTTATGGTACGCAAGGACGGTACATCTAGGAATAATTAAAAATGATCGAAAATATCTACCAGAACAACAAAATGAAAGTAAAATTAGAAGAAAAACTAAGTGACCCAATAGGGAACTTGCATAAAATTTTAAATTCGAAAAAAATATTATAAATCACAACAGAACATAATTTAGAACCTGTATCAAAGACAAAAAAAGTTTTGTTTGTCTTTTGTTTGGCCCCCAAAGTAGGGATGGCGGTTTTTGACAAAACACCGGTTTTCGGTTATACCGTTTTTTTGCTTACGGTTTAACCTAGCGGTTATAACCGGCAAAAAAAACCGGTTTTTGGAAAAACCGGTTTTTGGTTTTTTTAATCCAATAGGTTACAAAGTTACATTTACAATACACTTTAGTTTGCGATACTCCATTCGACTCGATATCAATATGATCAAAATTAGTACATACTATCGAAAGAACATGTATTACTTTTAACACGTTTGTATATTTGTAGAATAGGTACATTTTAACTCATTTAATACTTCCTGTTTGAGTGTATCGTTTTGAAAACGTAGCGAAATTCTTGGAGATTCGTATTCGTAATCAGTAATTCGATATTCATAGTCAGAGCATTATTTTTGGTAATCAGAAAAAGTCATTCACCCACTTTCAATGTCAAGAGTTAAGTGTGAAAAATAGATGATGTTTGCGTCTAATTCAACCAGATCACTTCTTACGTAAATATTATAATTACAAATACCTTTTCAAGGAAATATTATAATAAAACTTAATAATTGTTTCTGGCTGATGTGAGATTGCACTTTCAGTTTGCTTCTGTATTTTATAAAATAAAATAAAATTTGAATTATGGTTTTGTTTGGAATAATTACTTGAGAATAATAATTACGATTGGGATCCAAAATAATACCTAACCTAATCCTAATCACCGTAAAAACCTAATAACCGGTTTTTACTTTAAAAAGAAAAAACCAGTTATAACCGGGACAAAAAAACAACCGGTAAAACCGGTTATTGCGAAGTAAAAGAACCGGTTTTAGGTTTAAACCGGTAGGTTTTTCCATCCCTACCCCAAAGACGACTAAAAATTCAACTTATACCAGCCACCCCAAAACGCGTCGTGACGTCACGCAGTTGTATGTTTACATTCTACACCTATATAATTTTAAATTAGACATTATAAACGTCAGTAAAAAATACAGTTATGTGACGTTAAAAGTGTTTTTGATCGTTTGAACTATTCATAGAAAACTTGTACTTTTACAAAATGGTTTTATTTTCAATAGTAAACCTTCTTTCCTTTCCTTCAAAAACTGTATCAAACTCCAATCTCAACAAACTGGTATATATTATTACAACGACATACGATAAATGTCATTAGAATATAAATATTTTTCCTTTATTCCCCGACGACGAGCGTTTGTGAAATATCCTGAATTTGCCTTAGGTGCGCACCAATAGCCGACTCTACCCTACACAAAGAAGATTTACGAACGAACTTACCTTTTTGTTGAGCATGCTTTTGCTTCTTCAACAGATCTCCTTCTGCGGCGGCAACTCTCCTTAACAAACCCAATTTGCTGCTTTCGTTTGGCCTTAGAACTCCACTTGATTGTCCCACTTTTGCAAGTTGCTCAGCTGTAGCATCGCATAATTTGAAATGCAAAAATTGTAGTTCTTCTATTGACAAACTCTGTAAATAATTAGCATTTTAAAATGATGAAAAGGTTGCTGGTGTGAACCCATATTCATGTATGTAAGGGAACTAAGTCCTCTACTCACAATCCTTTAATTGGTTTTAATTAAATTGAAAGAAAGATTGGGCGACCGGTTTCGCTAATTACAAACTTTGAAGCATCTTCAGGCCCACAAGAAACTAAGGCTAAAACCATACAGCACATGCGTAAATAACAATGAAACGTGTATACAGGCTGGGACATTAGTGCGAGTCCAATTGCTCGTTTGTTGTAAGAGATACATTTAGTTAAAAGTTGGGGAATAGATAGGACCATAACTTAAACATATTCTTAAACATATTTTTATATTAATATTTTGTATTTTGACAACGACGTCCGATGTGGACGTCGAAACGTAAATAAAATCATTTTTTTAGTTAAATTGTGGCTTATTTCCCATTTAGAATAGTTAATTGCAAAAATGTCGCAAAGAAATAGCTTCAGAACAACATATTTTTAAACATAGGGGGTCACCCGTATTGACAGGGCGACACAAACTTTTGTTTTTTTTAAGGAACACCCTGTATATTTTTACATTTTTGGATTCTCCTCTTTTGTTATAATCTAGATATGTGTAGGCTTAGAATCTGTTACCCTATTATTGAAAGCCCCTTTACGTCCTGCTATACGTTTGTTAAAGGTGCTACCAGTTCGAGTGATATCTGAATACGAACCATTAACAAACGAAACAAACAAACAACAAACAAACTTTGAAAATATGAAGCGAAGCTTGTCGCCAGAAGAGGCAACAAATCTGTCTAATCTCTGAAATAAAGAAGAAAAGAAGCAACATACGTAACTACCACAGCATCATAATTAAATCGGAAATTAAAAGGGAAGAATATTGAATAATTATTTAATTGGAGAATAATTACAAAAATAAAATAATTTCCAATAGAAAAAAAAAAGAATGTGTGTGTAGCGTGTACTGCGTGTACTTTGTACGCACGTAAGAAGTTATTCGCGGTGTGCAAGTACTTGGAAAGGGAAACGAGAAACGACCGTGCGCGAGTCGCGGAGAAATATTGCATCTATCTTAAATAATTCATATTGTCAATTGAAATTGTCAAATTGACGTATATTTCATACCTTCTGTCATTGACGCAGAAAAATTATATATTGCTCCACAATATTGATATGATATGCAATTATTATATAAAGGTAAATTTAATTAATTGTATTTTGCTTGCAGTACTGCATTTTAATAACTGATTTTATTTACTACATAGTTAATTTACAATTGTTTACGTTTGCTAAACATAACCTGCATCTTATTTTTTCTTCTTATTATTTTTTTGGACTATGTTCTTGACTTTGACAATTATCCAGCAACCAGGACTAATATAATTGGCCAATATAATTAAAAGTGCGAATAAAAGTACAGAGCGTAGAAATAGAGGTCGCTTTGCCGAACTTGCACGGTTCCAATACTTTTATTATATGATTTCAACGAAATAAATATACTTTATCTACGACTGATACATAATATATGTATTATACTTGTGGTGTTTGCAATATAATGCCATATAATAATCCCTTAGGGATTAATAATGCGGGATTAATAGCTATTAATCCCTCTGGCACAACAATCACAAAATTCACCACGGAAACAAAATAATCAACCTCAAAAAGTGTCACTGTCAAACGAATAGTATATTTGACAGTTTGTGTTGAGATGGACGAAAATGAAGAATCTTTTAATTGTACACCACCAGAAATTGTAGAACTAGCTACAGCAACAGCATCTACCTTAATACCTGAAACATCGAAATCCATTTATAATAAAACGTACGCAACCTTCAACGAATGGCGTGTTCGAAACAACGCGAAATCATTTTCCGAAAATGTTCTGCTGGCCTATTTCGCTGAATTAAGTGCAAAATATAAACCGTCTTCATTATGGTCATTCTATTCAATGATTAAATCTATGTTGAGAATAAACCATGACGTTGATCTGGAAAAATACGGCAAACTAAGAGCGTTTCTAAATAGAAAATCGGAAGGATTTCAAGCAAAAAAGTCTTCCACTCTAACCCCAGAGCAAATTAGGAAATTTATTGACAAAGCTCCTGATGAAATTTATCTTTTACATAAGGTAAATATACATATTTAATTTGATTTATTCAAAAACTCATATACTTATTGGCTTCAGGTAATATTGATCATTGGAATTATGGGTGCATGCCGCTCAAACGAACTTTATCAAATGAATATACAAGACGTGAAGGATCTCCAAACAGATTTATTAATAACAATCCCCAAGTCTAAAACCAAAATTGTACGAAAATTTACCATAAACAGTACGTTTTACAATATTGTGAAGAAATACATCGATCTCCGTCCGTCACATGTGAAAATAAATTCATTCTTTCTAAATTATCAAAAATCTAAATGTACAATACAACGTATAGGAAAGAACAAATTTGCAGATATTGGTAGGCAGATTGCCAAATATTTAAACTTGCCAAATCCTCAAAGTTATACCGGCCATTGTTATCGCAGATCATCTGCCACTCTGTATATTGATGGAGGAGGCGATTTAACGGGATTAAAGCGTCATGGGGGCTGGAAGTCAACACAGGTAGCTGAAGGATACATTGATCAGTCTATGAGAAACAAGGCAACTACAGCAGATACTATCGCTAAAGAGATAAACAGTAATGTACCATCTTCTTGTTCTACAGCAATCGAGATCCCAAATATTTGTATTAAAAACTCTACTAAAGTTAATGATGATTCTCAACCAATTCAGTTTATTAATTGTGCTATTACTAATTTTAATGTTTTTAATAAATAAAGTTGTTCATTAAAAATCTTAAATTAATTAATTTGTCGTAGATAAAGTAGAGTATACTACTCGCAATAATGGCTCTCATTCCCTCGGAATGTTACTCCCTCGCCGCTAACGCGGCTCGGTTCGTAAATATTCCTCGGGAATAATAGCCATCATTATTGACTCGTGGTATAATCTACTATTAAACAGTTTATTTTATTTTTATTTAAACACTACACTAATTTTAATGCTTACCACTTTCCAAAAATAAAAAAAAGAATAGGAATGGTCCTGATTTGAACCGAAGACCTCTCGATCTCTAGCCGAATGCTATACCAACCACGCTACGAGGTCTCTGTGTATGTCGTTTCGAACATAATGACAATTCACGGTAACAAACAGAAGAAGTGAAATATAAATGTTTTAATAATACTTATCTTACTCATGAGGAAGACAAATCCAAAGACACAAAAATTATAATAAATATATTTACTAAAAACACTAATATATTCTTTTGACACCTTTTTTTTCACTGATATATTTATACATAACTTGAAAGATTTAGCAACTAACGCCATACTGTCTGTGTACGCATGCGCGCAGAATAATAAAAATTCACTCTCAATTGCGCCCAAAGAAGTATAACTTCAAAAATGAGCTAACACTGTTAAATACGGATGGACTCGAGCCGAGCCGAGCTTTTGAGAAGCTTGAGCTCGGCTCGAAATTTCTAGACGAGCTCGAGATAGAAGCTCGACTTGAACTTCAAGCTGCAAGTTGAGCTCGTGGCTCGTGTCGGCTCGGCTCGGCTCAAACGAGCCACGAGCTCGAAAACATACTAGTGAATGTAAACTGTAACATTCGTAGTAATTTACGGACACACTGTATATTGAAAACACATATTTGTAGTCTGAATTACTTATTCTCAAACAAAAGTATCAGTCGTAGCAGAAATAAATGAATTAGAAAAAGTATTAGAGCAATAGCTAAAATATTGACAAGGTCGTTAAGGAAAGCTCGGCTCGTTTCGAATTCAGCTCGGCTCGGTTTGCAAAAAAACCGGCTTGAGCTTGTGATCATCCCTATTATTAACGATTTTAATTAAATTTGTGAAAAACTTACTTCTAATCCATTCACTGCGATTTTATTAATAATTTCTTGTATATTGGGTTTGCAAGTACATATCTTCTTTCCAAAGAATTTAAGTTCTTTATCTGAGAGTGGTGTAGTTATGGGTATCACGTTGGGCATTATTCCATCCAGAGATACAATTTTGAATGTTTCTGCTTTCAGTGTAGCCTTATCTTTCTTGTCCTAAATATAGTATAAAAAAATATTTAAATTAAACAGGTTTACATGTATTTTTTGTAATGAGACCAGTGAATGGTTTATAAGATAAAAGTAAAAAAATATGTATAACAAATATAGCTTGTCTTCTTGAGCTGATTTTCAGCTACTCACGGTGACAAATGGTAGTCTATTTTAAGCTGAGATTTAAAATTTTTATATAAATATCTTTATTGAAATACCTAGGATCGGTAGTACAGAGTAATGAAGAATAAATGGAAATGCGTGAAGTAGATTATGGTTTTATGGATGAAGTGATACATATAGACTTCAGCGATTCACAATTTGGATTCCGTAAAGGTCTAGGAACACGGAAGGCACTATTCGCACTTAACGTCCTGTCGCAAAGATGTCTAGATAAAAATCAATAACTGTACGTGTGTTTTATATAAGGCAATGATAGGGTTACACATGACCAACTGATGGAAGCATTAGAAAAAAGAAGATCAGACTTCAGAGATATAAGAACAATTTCAAACTTATACTATGAACAAAAAGCAGTAATGAGAATAAAAAAGATAACATCAGAAGAAATCGAAATACAAAGAGGTATTCGACAAGGGTGTATACTGTATACTTTCACCAATATTATAGTCTAAGAGCTAGAGGCGAGAAATCATCGTCATAAGTAATATGGAGTTTGGCATGTGAAATGTGTCTATTGTATGTTGATAATTATGACCCCTTTCAGGCTGACACCTCAGTGGATACAGGGAGTAGCAATAAGGGATGAAAGGGGAAAGTTAACGCAGTCATTAAAGGTTTTTACCTCCTATTTTGTTAAACCTCCATCGATTTACATGAAAATTGGTGAGTAGTTAGAGCATACCTCAAGAAATAAAACTTATATGGTGCCAACGTGCGCTTTTACCCTGGGGGTGGATGCCACCCCTTCTCATAGGTGAAAACTATTTTATTAAAAATAACCCCACTAATCGATAGAGGGACAAATTTTAAGCAAAATTTATTACCTCTAATTATTAAAATAAATCAATACTTTTTGAGTTATTAAAGATCAAAGATTTGAATTTCTCGTGAAATAAATGCATGATGTAAAGCGGTTTTTCGTAAATAATTTAAAAACTGTAACTTTTATCAAAATAGTTATGATTACCAAAATTGAAGATAATAAAAAATAAAAGAGATTTCTTATTCGAAAAACCTTTGAGAATTAATAAAAAGTGAGTTATAGGTGATGAAATGTATATTTTTTTCGGCTAGTACCCAAATCTATTATTCAAGCTCAAATAACGGGAAAACGGTGCATTTTATAAAATATATTTACTGAACACTTGTCAAAGTTCTTAGAAATATGTATCAAATGAGCACACAAAGTTGATACCATAAAACATTATGCTACAAACATTTTTCAAAGTTTAGGCTCCAAAAATTTGGAGCTTAACTATTATATTATTTATATAAGTTTTAAAATTGTTTTAAGACATTTATATAAAATATAGCAAAAATGTATTTGAATATTATGTCAAATGTGCACATTATTGGACACCCTCAGTTTCTGTACATATTCAGTTTATAAAGGGGCGGTTCTAGACCAAAAAAGTGGGGGACAAGGGAACACAACCGGTGAATAAACAAGATAACGTGCCTTTTTAACGAAAATTATAGTACAAAAGTACTGTAAAAACTGAATAAGGGGTGGGGGCAGCTGCCCCCTGCCCCTGGCTAGAACCGCCACTAAGTTTATATCGATAGAAAAAATTCAATTAAATATCGAAATAATATAAAAATAATATTTTAGTAACAAACATTTAATCAATAATAATATTTTTAATAATTAATAATAATATGGACCAATAAGTTTTCGATTTAAAAATCTTTTAGTAATATTTTAATATTTTCTAAATATTATTAATAATGCTATTAGGATCGAAAACTTCATCTTTTAATTGCCAGATGACGCTAGTCACCTAATATTTTCACTTCAGTTGCAATGGGTGGGAAAACCTCTCAGTACGGATCAGTTGGGATATGGAGAACAAGCCTACGTTCTTTCCGATGAGGCTCCAATAAGAGCCGAAAATCGCGATTCAAGGGACTGGACTGCGCTCCGTATTCTAATTGAAAAGTAAGATTGTTTTGCCTTCGCATTGCAACTGAATTAAAAATAAAATTTTTATTTTATTTTTTTTAATTAATAATAATTTTTAATTCTAAACAACTTTTCATAATAGCAATTTTCCATATTAGGAATTTAAATACATAAAAAACAAAGTTTTTGTTATAATAATGCTCGCATTTTTAACTTGTTATATTTAAATTGTAATAAAACGAACTTGATAATAAATTATAATCCTAATTTCATTCCCGAAATTCCTTTAAAAATTATTCTGTTAACTAATTTCAAAATAAATATATAAATAGCGTATGTTTTAATTTTCACTTTTTCCTAAAAACTCGAAAGGGTTCTCTTATTTTCATCATCAGTTGCTTAGCTTTGACGTTATAAACTTCATCTGGAGCTCACTTGATAGGTATTCTTTAGTACTTTGACAAGTGTTCTGTAAATATATTTTATAAAATGCACCGTTTTCCCGTTATTTGAGCTTGAATACTTAGATTTGGGTACTAGCCGAAAAAAATATACATTCCATCACCTATAACTCACTTTTTGTTAATTCTCAAAGGTTTTTAGAATAACAAATCTATTTTATTTTTTATTATCTTCAATTTTGGTAATCATAACTATTTTGATAAAACTTACAGTTTTTGAATTATTCACGAAAAACCGCTTTACATCATGCATTTATTTCACGAAAAATTCAAATCTTTGATCTTTAATAACTCAAAAAGTATTTATTTATTTTAATAATTAGAAGTAACAAATTTTGCTTAAAATTTGCCCCTCTATCGATTAGTGGGGTTATTTTTAATAAAATAGTGTTTACCCACGAGAAGGGGTGACATCCACCCCCAGGGTAAAAGCGCACGTTGGCACCATATCAGTTTTATTTCTTGAGTTATGCTCTAACTACTCACCAATTTTCATGCAAATCGATGGAGGTTTAACAAAATAGAAGGTGAAAACATTTAATGACTGCACCAACTTTCCCCTTTCATCCCTTATTGCTACTTCCTGTATCCACTGAGGTGTCAGCCTGAAAGGGGTCATAGTTATCAATATACAATAGACACATTTCACATGCCAAACTCCATATTACTTATGACGATGATTTCTCGCCTCTAGCTCTCCGTATATTATTTAATATACGCTCGGAACACATATTAAGTAAGGCAATGGATGAACAAAACGTCAAAATGGCATTATAATTAATGGTATGATCATAAATTATAACCTGAGAGACGCAGACGATACAGTTCTTTTAGCCGAATCACATGAAGACCTACAGATACTGCTTAATAAAGTGACCGCAGTAAGTGAAGAATATGAACTATCGCTCAACATAAGCAAGACGAAATATAAAAAATATGATAATAACAAAGAAAACTCGGGACATTAGTGAGATATATGTACCGAATCAGCCTATTGAAAGAGTAAGGGAATTCAAATACCTAGATACAACCATTAATGAAAACAATGACAGCTCTAAAAAAATATGAATCAGAATCGAACAGGCCAGAAGCACATTTATAAGAATAAAGAGACTTCTCCGCTGTGGAGACTCAAACTTTGAGTTAAAAATACGACTGCTGAGGTGCTATGTGCTATCCGTATTATACTTCGAGATGGAAGCGTGGACACTGAAAATAATTGAGATATGGACTTACCGAAGAGTGCTAAAGATCTCATGGGTAGATAGAATAACCAACGTAGGGGTAATAAGACGTATGCATAAGGAAAAAGAAATACTTCTAACAATTAAGAGAAGAAAACTCCAGGTCATTATGGAAGGAAAAATCCAGGGAAAAAGATCTACAGGAAGAAGACGTAACTCATGGCTGAAGAACCTTAGGGAATGGTTTGGATGTAATAACAACGAAATATTTAGAGCCGCGGTCTCCAAAGTAAAAATCGCTCTGATGATTTTCTACCTTCGAAGCCAAGACGGCACCTAGAGAAGAAGAATGAAGTGGAAGGAAGCGAGTGGTGTGTTATTTGACAGAAAAATTCCAATGAAGCTAAATGGAAAAATCTATAAAACAGCTATAAGATCGGCTATGATGTATGGAAATGAATGTTGTGCAGCTAAAAAGAAAGGGGAACAGCGAATGCATGTGGCAGAAATATGAGGATGGATAGATGGATGAGTGGAGTGACAAAAAATGATAATATTAAAAATGAGTATATTAGGGAAAATCTATGGGTGGCACCAATTGATGCCAAAATAAGAGAGCATAGGTTAAGATGGTTTGGTCATGTTCAACGTCGAAACATTAATCCCCCTATACGACAAATTGCTGTTCTATGGGTTTCTGTGACGACTATGAGAGAAAAACCAAAGAAGACCTGTGATAGACGCTTAGGCAGGACATGTCGGTAAAGGAGATTGATATTGTTATGACTCAAGATAGAGACTTATGGAGAAACGTAATTAGGCAAGCTGACCCCGCATAGGAACAAAGGCGAAGAGAATGATGATTATTATTTTACCCATATATATTCTTCTTGTGGCGCTTTATCCTTTAGTGGACGTTAGCGACTACACCGGCAAATCTGTCTCTGTCCAACGCGGCTCTAAACAAAGATGTTGAATCAAGGCCGGTCCAGTCTCTGATATTTTTAAGCCATGACATCTGGCTCCTACCGGGACCCCGTTTTCCGTCAATCCTACCCTGGATGATCAGTTGCGCGAGGCGGTACTTTTCGTTTCTCATTATGTGTCCCAGGTAGCTAACCTTTTTGACTTAAATTCTTTTTAGCAGTTCCCTATCTACACCTATTCTCCTCAACATTTTCGTTGGTGGTGTGGATTATCCAAGGTATTTTCAAGATTCTTCTATAAAGCCAGAGTTCTAACTTGTTCATCAGTGTTATATTGAGTGTCCAGGCCTCCGTTCCACACAAAAGTATTGACCACACATAGCAATGCATAAAACGACATATAAATCTGATATTAATGCTACTGTTACAAAATAAGCTTTTCTTTTTGATAAACCCTTGTCAAAGGGTTCATTTACCCATATACAGAGTGGGCCAAAGAAAACAGTCCACATCGATATTTGGCAGTATTAGATTTTAAGGAAATGACGAAACAGGTGGATTTTTGATCTAAGGTGGACAACTTTTTACGGTACACACATTTGTCAACCCCCTCCTTTCCACTTCCCCACCCTTCTTTTTCAATACGGAATAGGTGTCGTTCGCGTTCTAAGCGTTCTAAGATTGCAGCTCTAATTTTGAATATTTTTTCGAGATATTTGGCACACATATTCGTAATTTGTAATATAATAAAGAATAGCGGTACAGAGCCCAATTTCAGAAATATGTTAGTATATGGAAATTACTCTATAACTAAATAAAATATTGAAAAATGGAGCCTGTACCGCCATTAAGAAAGACAAAAAAATACACTTTCTTCAAATAAACTTTTTTATCCCGTGCCTAGATTTTGTGTCACATTGGAACTACTAAAAATCGATTTTTTTATAACAAGAAATCGAACGTCACTGGCTTGGCAACATTTCGTACCTATGTGCATAAAAATTATTGTTTTTTGATAGTATAAATGTCACTGTCAGTGTGGAATTACCGACGCACTGTTGCCTCACTTTTGAGAGTTCGCAGAATTTTGGCAATCTTGGACCGCGTTTGTTGCTACCTGTTGATCGCTACTGTGTGCTCTTAACATAATTATTTATACAGGGTGTCCAAGAAAAAATATTTTAATTAAATTAATTGACACAAAAAGAAGAATGTATGTAATTTATTTAATTCAAAATACATTCTAGTGCTGTCACAAAACATAAAAAAATGTTTTTTGATAAATAAACATTGCTTCTCGCTTAATTTCAATGTTCAAGCTGTCACCCATCTGCCTCTTGGTCGGTTGAATATTGAATTTAAGCGAAAAACAATATTTATTTGTCAAATAAACATTTTTCTGTTTTCTGTCAGTAGTAGAATGTATTTTGAGTTAAATAAATTGCATACATCTTCCTTTTGTGTCAATCAATTCAAAATAATTTTTCTTGGACACCCTGTATAAATAATTATGTCAATGTTAATATTACTGAATAGAGAATTGAATAACCTTTCAAATGAGGTAGTACACGACCCCTATTCCCTATTTAAAAATAAGGGGTGGGGGAAATGTATGAGAGGGGGTTGACAAATGACAGATGTATGTACCGTAAAAGTTACCGTCACCCTTAAGGTCGCGTCATATTATAATGCACGTCACGTTTTCGGCACGTAGCGTTTGCAGACCGGCAATCGGACTGCCCATTCACATTATCATACATAGAACGTTTACGTTGGTTTCAGTTTGGTGCGGTGCAGATGTGTTTATTGTCACAACACATGTTTACATGACAAATTGCCTCGAAAACTACTTTTTAAATTAGACCGGGCAGTATCGTCGCCCCGGCTAGCGAAATTATTCCGATTCGATATTTTTAAACAAACTTACTCAAAAAGAAGTCCTTATAACATATCCACAGGGTGCCGGGCGGTACCGTGGTCGAAAAATTGTTTAAACATTTTTTTTAAACAAATTCACAAAAATATTTTTTTCATTTCGAGCAATATTTTTTTAGATAAACTGGGTCATTCTGGGCAAAAAAGGTCTCTTGTCATTTTTCTCTAAAATTGATTGTTGTCGAGTTACATGCGATTAAAAATTTGAAAAATGCGAAGAGGCCATTTTCAAGGCTTAATAACTCGATTAAAAGTATTATTATGAATTTCAATAAGTGACCAAATCAAGTTTCAAACCCCTTCTTCAAGGTCCCAAAGAGATTTTTGTCATTATTTTACTACAAAGCTGTTATTTTTAGTTATTAACAATTAGCGCTATAGTCCAACTGTATCGTCGCCCCTGTTAGCGAAACTATTTCGATTAGATGTTTTTGCACAAACTTACTCAAAAAGAGTCCTTATAACAAACACATCCACAGGGTGCCGGGCGGTGTCAAAAAATTGTTTTAACAATTCTTATTAAAAAATCACAAGAGACCTTTTTTGCCCAGAATAACTCAAATTATTATTAAATTGGGTTTAATTAAATTATTAATAAAAAATTATTTTTGTGAATTTGTTTAACAAAAATTGTTTAAACAATTTTTAGACCACGGCACCGCCCGGAACCCTGTTGATGTGTTATAAGGACCTCTTTTTGAGCAAGTTTGTGCAAAAAAATCTAATTTCGCTAACGGGGGCGACGATACAGTTGGACTATAGCGGTAATTGTTAATAGTTAAAAATAACAGCTTTGTAATAAAATAATGACAAAAATCTCTTCAGGACCTTGAAGAAGTTGTTTGAAATTTGATTTGGTCACTTATTGAAATGCATAACAATAATTTTTAATCGAGTTATTAAGCCTGGATTTGTCGCAATTTTAGAGAAAAATGACAAGAAACCTTTTTTGGTCAGAATTTCCCAAATTATCTAAAAAAAATATTGCTCGAATGAAAAAATATTTTTGTGAATTTGTTTAAAAAAGATTGTTTAAACAATTTTTCGACCACGGCACCGCCTGGCACCCTGTGGATATGTTATAAGAACCTCTCTTTGAGTAAATTTGTGCAAAAAATCGAATCGGAATAATTTCGCTAGCGAGGGCGACGATACTGACCGGTCTAAATACTGGGTATCAAATTCAAAGAAATACCTACATAAACAACAAGGGGAAAACGACCCGTATCTGTCAACATCCGAAAAATATTGTTTTCGAATGAACCGAACGCAGACGTAACGTGTCTTATACGCTACGTTACGTGTCTTATACGCACAATATGAATGGTTCAATTTAAAAACCATTAAATTATATTTTTCGCAAACGAAACGCTACGTGACGAAAACGCGACGTGCATTATAATATGAGGCGACCTTTAGATCAAAAATCGATCTGTTTCTTCATTTCCTTAAAATCTAATAAATACTGCCAAATATCGAGGTGGACCGTTTTCTTTGGCCCACTCTGTATAATCTATAACCAATTATTAGATGGTAGTTTCAGCGACTCTATTGATAAGTTTGAATTTTTCGATAGGATTCTTTAATAAGTAGAAAATTACTTTTTTTACCTTAAGAAGTTGAGGATCCTTTGGCAAGTCATCATCAGTTAACTTAGGTTCAGAGATTGCCGGTAAACCAACTTTTCTTAATCTTTGCTTTTCCTTTTCCAGAATAGGAGCTTTCTTTATGATTTCCTCCAATTCTTCAGACTTCCGTTTAAATATTTCGGCCTTTTCTTCTAACGCTTTTGATATTTTTTCTTGATCATCAAGTTTTTCAGCAAGTAAATCACCTCTTAATCTCTCATCTTGACTTCTTCTTCTTTCTTTAATAATAATATCTTCGACCTGCTCAACTTTTTCCTTAATACTTAAACCTTTTCGTTGGTGATCTTCCAGCAATAATTTAAACTGATCTCGTTCAGCTGTTACTCGATCTAGTTCTTCCAGTGCTTTTCTAAGAGATTCTTTTAGCATTTGAATTTCTGCGTCGTGCTTTTTATTCAGTGATTGAATCTTCTCTTGATAAGATCTTTCAAGTTTATCTATGCTGTCTTCGTTTTTCTTCAAAATATTTTGTATGTCGCTCTCGAATTGTTTTCTCATCGAAGAAATGTTGTCACCTTGATCTTTTTTTAGTTCTAAATTTTCAGAACGACAAGAATCCAAATCGTTTTTAAGAGTTGCGATCTCTTTCTCACAGGTAGCTATTTTTTGTTTAAGGACTACTATATCATCTTTGAGTTTTTGTATTTCGTTGGTCTTTTTCTTTACTTCATTAAGTGCATCTTTTAATTTACCCTGAGCTGTCTCCAATTCTTTTTGCGCTTGCAGCAAGTCATTTTTAAGACGAACATTTTCATCCTCTACTTTTTTGGCAACTTTACTATCTCCTCGAGATGTATCAAGAGTTTGTTTCATATTGATGTTTTCCTTTTCTAGTTCAACTAGTTGTTTTTTTATTTTAACTTCGTTATCTGTCATCTTGGCAATATTAAGATTCAGTTGTTTCTTTTCATCTTCACATACTGCTAAAGCCCGATTTGCTGAATCCAACTTATTTTGGAGGTTTTTAATTTGTTTTTTTAATTCAGAATTTTCATCAATAAGTTTTGAATTTTCACTAGCTGTGTTCTTAGCGTCACCATAAGCTCCGTCTAAGTTTTCTTTTAAGCTAGAATTTTGTTGTTCAAGTAGTTTTAATTTCTTCTTTAAGTCCGCTACATCATCAGTTACAGCTGACTTTTTCGCTTTGTCTTCAGCTGCATCAGCTTTTTCCTTTAATTTTGCTATTTCTGCTTGCAACTGAAGAACTAACTGTTTCTGTTTTGCATTTTCGTCTCGTAGATTTGTTGTAGCATCACTACCAGATTTAGCTTCTTTTAATGCTGATTGAAGGTCTTTATTTAATTTATTGTTCTCTTTTTCTAATTTAGCGAGTTTTTGCTTCAACTTTGCATCTGCATCTTGGGCCGCACTTATGGTTGTAACTCCTTTCTTGGCTTCTTCCAAAGCAGTATTGAGATCTTTTCTTAAACTAGCTATTTCTCCCTCTAACTGGCGAATTTTCTGTTCCAGTTTATTATTTTCGTTTTTCAATTGCGATACTTGGCCACTACCAGTTTGTGCTTGCTTTAAAGCTGCTTCTAACTCATTTTTAAGTTTATTGTGTTCGGCTTCCAGTTTTGCTAGTTGTTGTTTAAGTTTTATTTCATGGTCTTTAGCTGTAGCACCTTGTTTGGCTTCATCTAAAACATTGTTGAGCTCGCCCTTCAATTTTTTATTTTCTTTTTCTAGCTCAGCCAGTCTCTCCTTTGAAATGAGGTCAGCTTTCGCATGAATATCCTTTGCTAAAGCAACTGAAGTTAAGTTTTCTATATCTTTTTTAAGTTTTGCATTTTCAGATTCTAACTGCTTTATTTTTTCTTTTAATTTGGTATTTTCATTCTTTAAATCGTTGTATGATTTCTGTAGTTTGTCTTTATCTTTTAATGCTAAATCTAGATTGTTTTTAAATGTTATATTAGCATCTTCTAATGTAGCATTTTTTTGTTTTAGAGCTACAACATCGTCTTTTGATTTAGATAACAACGATTCCATTTTTCCTAGTTCTGTGCGCATAACTACGAGTTCTTTGTTTAGATCATTTTTATCATTTTCTAATTGTGATAATTGTTTCTTCAGTTTTGCATCTTCACCTTTTAACTTTTCCAATTCTAACGTTGTTTTCTTAAAATCTCCCATCGCACCTTCATACTGGCCTTTTAGTTTTTCATTTTCCTTTTCAAGATCAGCTATTTGCTTTTTGAGTTTAGCATTTTCCTTTTCTAATTCGGATATTACTTTTGGACATTTCTTATGATCGTTCAATGCATCATCCAGTTCTTTCTTAAGTTTATTCAAAGCGTCCTCGGTTTGAGCTGCCTTTTGTTTAAAGATTGCTGCTTCATCTCGAGAACCTAGGTCTTTCATGGCCGCTTCTAAACGCTGCTTAAGATTTTTATTTTCTTCTTCCAATTTACTAATTTTTGAGTTTAATTGGTCAATTTTTGACACATTACCTTTGTTAGTAGCATTAACAGTATCTAAGTTATTTTTTAATTTCAGATTTTCAGCTTCCAATTGGGCTAGGCGTTGCTTCACAGCCAGTTCACTATCTTTTAATTTGCTAAGTTCAGCAGAGGACGATTTCGAATCATCTAAGACATTATTAATTTCTTTTTTTAGTCGATCGTTTTCAGATTCTAGTAGAGCTAACTTCTGTTTCAATTTTTTTATTTCCTCTTGGTTCTGTAGATTAGCAGCTGTTGTTTTTTGAAGGTCATCTAATGCCTTATTAAGTTCTGTATTTAATCTTACATTTTCAGTATTTACTTTTTTAACTTCATCAGTTAACATTTTTTGCTTTTCTTCTGTTTCTGCTAAATTTAGTAGTTCGTTTCGATTCTTTTCGAGCTCTTTGTTCAGTTGGGAATTTTGATCCTCTAGAGATGCTATCTGCTTTTTTAGTTTCTCTACCAAGTTCTTGAGTTCTTCATCCCTTTTCGAAATCTCAGCTTCTAATTTTGTAGGTTTTTCTCTTATCAGCTTCTCCTTATCGGCTTCAGCCATAATTTTACTCCGTTCTTTTTTACTTAATTCTTCATCTTTCATTAGTTTTTCATTTTCTTTTAGTACTCTTTGATTTTCCTTTAATAATTGTTCATACTGTTGTAAAATCTTATCAGTTTCACTTGCTTTCTTCTCCTGTTTTTCATTTGCATATTTTAATGCTGCAACGGCATTGTCTAAATCTTTTTTGATCTTATTCTTATCACCTTCTAGTTGATTCATTTTCTTCTTTAGTGCAGCAATTTCTTCTTGCTGGTTAGATATAATTGAAGAAGATTCTTGAGCATTGTTTAAACAATTTTCTAGTTCTTTTTTTAGTTTGGCTAATTCGTCTTCTAAACCTTGCAAAGTTGTAAGATTTTTCGTCTTTTCTTTTTCTAACAAATCTAATTTATTAGCATCAGCTGTTTTAGCTTTTAATGCGCTTTCCAGTTCTCTTTTCAATTTTCCCAATTCGTTTGCTTCTTTCAATGAATCTCGTTTTAACTCTCCAACTTCCTTTTGTAATTGATCTATTTTGTTTAAGGCACGATCAAGTTCAGCGGCTTTGCCTTGCAATCCGGAATTCTCATTTTTTAACTTTAATACTTGTTCCTGTAATTTTTTCAATTCATTTTTAAGTGCATCATCTCCCGGAGTTTCAAGTACAGCTGCAGTAGGTTTCGTTATTTTCATTGTTTCACCTTCTAAATATTTAACTTGCTGCTTTAGTTGCTCGTTTTCTTCACTACAAGTTTTATTTTTATCTTGGCTTTTTTTAAGTTCTTTTCTTAATTTATCGATTTCGTTAGTAAGTTTGGTAATATCCTTATTCTCTGCTTCTAATTCTAAAATTTTCGACTTATATTTATTTAGCTCATCGTTATACATTGCAGTAGGGTCACTTAACTTGTAATTTGTTAACATCTCTTCAGCCTTTGCAGTCCGTTTTTCAGCATCATCTAAACAAAAATTATAATGTTATTACGTTATATACTTGCCCTAAATGTGATAACACAACGATGCAAAGACATGAATGTAGATGTGTATGCATATTTTATTGATTATCGAAAAGCATTTGACTGCGTTCACCATCAAAAGATGATCGGAATTCTAAGAACAACTGAAATTGACGAACAAGACCTGCGAATTATCCCAGAACTATGTTGGCACCAAACAGCAACAATTGAAATAGGGCACACAACATCGTTAGAAATACAAATCCGACGAGGAGTGCGACAGGGTTACGTCTTATCACCGCTATTATTTAATATGTATTCGGAATCTATATATATATATATATATATATATATATATATATATATATATATATATGATTATTAATATGTAGTGACTGTTAATAAATATGTTAATAATCGACAAAAGTTCAAAGTGTTTCTCTTTTAATCAGCCCAAAACACATTGACTGCATTCCCCAAAATTATTCATTTTATATATATATATATATATATATATATATATATATATATATATATATATATATATATATAAAAGATGAGAAGTTATTGGTTTAACGACCACTCGTACGATATCAATCAAATGAAATAGAGAATGTGGAGAAATCCCCTTACGAATAATTCACACATCCACCATTTTGGGTTGGGGAAATTTTTTGAATAGAATTAAAAATCCAAACACTAGTTCTTAGAAATGTGTTTCGCCCTCTTCAACCTCTCTGGGCTCATCGGTAAGGATGAGAAGTTGAATATCCTTAGACACATTCCACTCAAAAAACAACATTCGAGACCAAGACATAGCAGAAGCGTAGATCTACGCCAAATCTGAAAATGACAGTCTCAAGTTTTAATTCCCTAATTACTTGAAGTAAAACATATGTTTAAAACAAAAGATGAGAAGTTATTGGTTTAACGACCACTCGTACGATATCAATCAAATGAAATAGAGAATGTGGAGAAATCCCCTTACGAATAATTCACACATCCACCATTTTGGGTTGGGAAAATTTTTTGAATAGAATTAAAAATCCAAACACTAGTTCTTAGAAATGTGTTTCGCCCTCTTCAACCTCTCTGGGCTCATCGGTAAGGATGAGAGGTTGAATATCCTTAGACACATTCCACTCAAACACATTCCACTCTAAGAACTAGTGTTTGGATTTTTAATTCTATTCAAAAAATTTTCCCAACCCAAAATGGTGGATGTGTGAATTATTCGTAAGGGGATTTCTCCACATTCTCTATTTCATTTGATTGATATCGTACGAGTGGTCGTTAAACCAATAACTTCTCATCTTTTGTTTTAAACATATGTTTTACTTCAAGTAATTAGGGAATTAAAACTTGAGACTGTCATTTTCAGATTTGGCGTAGATCTACGCTTCTGCTATGTCTTGGTCTCGAATGTTGTTTTTTGAGTGGAATGTGTCTAAGGATATTCAACCTCTCATCCTTACCGATGAGCCCAGAGAGGTTGAAGAGGGCGAAACACATTTCTAAGAACTAGTGTTTGGATTTTTAATTCTATTCAAAAAATTTTCCCAACCCAAAATGGTGGATGTGTGAATTATTCGTAAGGGGATTTCTCCACATTCTCTATTTCATTTGATATATATATATATATATATATATATATATATATATATATATATATATATATATATATATATATATTCAGAGAAGCATTAGACGAGGTCCAGGGTGGAATCAAGATCAACGGAACCAACATAGACAACATCAGTTACGCCGATAATACCGTCCTAATAGCAAGTAACTCACAAGAACTACAAAATATAATAAATGCGGTAGTTCGTCATAACGAAATGTTTGGTTTACACTCAAACGTTTCCAAAACTAAAATTTTAATATTCTCAAAGACACCAATAAACGTACATTTGTATGCCAAGGGACAAAAAATAATAGAGCAGGTTTTCATAAAATATTTGGGAGCAAATATCAATAGCCAGTGTAACCCAAAGAAAGAAATCGTATTAAGAATCTATCAAGCGAGGAAAACACTCATGAACATGAAATAGTTATTTTCCTAACTAGTGCGGAAAGTAATACTTTCCCGCACGCGACTGCCGTTGACCCGAACGACGCGATAGCGGAGTTCGGGCAAGCAGTCGAGTGCGGGAAAGACACTTTTCGCATGAGTCAGGAACAATATTTTTTCTACGGCCGTATGTTTGGAAAAAAGTCACAACAAATAGAGTTATATCAATTTTTATTTACTAGTAAATACAACAAAATATTTAGTGGAAAAAGAAGAACGTCTATTTATTGCTTCGTAATATTAAAGATAAATGAGCAATTCGTAGCAGTCTGCAAATTTATAACGGATGCAAGCTGACCCTTGAATTGGCACTGTGTATTCTCCCTCGACCTATGCTCGCTGTGATCACTCGACGTAGATGTAGATGGTTCTAAACAATCGATACTTAAAATTTTGTTACACACATCTTTTTTGCTTTTCAGAGTCTTCTAGATAACCTTCAGCTACAGAAGTTGTTTTCCAACCTCCTAGACGTTTTATATTTGTAATTGTTTTTCCATAATCGGCTAGGAAGGTTGCTGATGAGCGTCTGTCGCTGTGTCCTGTGTAACGTTCAGGATTGGGTAGATGCAAAAAGGCTGCAATTTCGGAGGGGATTTTTGCAAATGTATTAATTCCTACACATTGCACTGTACATTTTCCTTTCTGGTATTTTATAAACAAACGCCGATGATTTGTGGTTGAAGGTCGTAAACTAACGTATTCTCTGTATAGCTTCAAAAACATTCAATTGTTTATTTCTTCTGAGACAACAAATATGATCTCGCAGAGTTGTTTTTCGAGTCCGTAATTTTGACGATTATTAGATTCCCTTTGTCTTCAATATCGTCGAGAGTGATTTTCGTAAGTTTGGCTCTACGACAAGCCCCAGATAAACCAAAAATGGTAACTACTTTTATCATAAGATATTTATATATTATTATCTCGTTTGGTGCGTCTAACATAAATTTGGCTATATTATCTTCTTTACTAAAAATTTTTGCTTTTTGTGTTCGAAAACCAATATTTTGTTTTTTCAAAAAAGCTGTTAGTTTATAAAACTTACTTATATCAATATTGTGCTTTATTTTCATTAAACTTTTAATCATGGAATCGCGTGACCAAGGTGTGTTTGATTTAAGCACTTTGCTCAATTCTAAAAAGTATGCCAAAAATTTCATGGATTCGCACCAGTTCACAAAATGGACAAATTGTTTTTGATACCTCTCTTTGGATTTGGCAGGCAACAAATTTAAATTTGCTTCCGCGGCGGCTATCAAGACAGCTTCCGGGATCTCTTCGTCCGATGAATCCATGTAATTTTTTAAAAATTGCAGCGAAAACACACAAATTCATACGTTGTTTGACAAGGTTGTCAAAATCAAACTTTCAATAAAATTGGTTACTATGACGACGATAATGGTTTCAATGACGACGATATAGGGCTTTTCATCTATTGTCATTTGTTTCGAGCTTTTGTCATGTGTCACATAATATTAATATATCTACGTCATACGTCTTTGGTTTGTATCATTGTTATATACCAATAACGTATGGCGTAGATATATCTACGTCATACGTCTTTGGTTTGTATCATTGTTATATACCAATAACGTATGGCGTAGATATATTAATATTATGTGACACATGACAGAAGCTCGAAACAAATGACTGTGAATGAAAAGCCCTATTCAAAACCATTGTGATTGTTCACTGATTTGACTTATGAATATTATGTCAAAATAATTCTATTTCAAAGAATTTCAGTAGTAATTGCACAAGAGCTCTGAAATTCTATATTAATTTCAGAGGTCGGAAAACTGTTCAAAACCAAAATTTTATTGTAATTTATTTATGTAAGTACCATTAAACACACAGTTTTTATAAATATTTGACGATTGAAAGTCATCACTTTTATAATTTTTAAAACATAAATTGTCATTAATGTCACTGAATGTATTTTTTCGTAGCAACGAAGGGCATCTGACGTAATATACTTAACGACGGAAGATTATCAGTAGTAATTGCACAAGAGCTCTGAAATTATTGAATTTTTCCCGAGTGACACTTTGACAGTTTTAATTTCACGAGCCGAAGGCGAGTGAAATTATGTCAAAGTGTCACGAGAGCAAAAATTCTATATTAATTTCAGAGGTCGAGTGCAATTTGTTGCGATTATTTCATGAATAAAACTGTTCAAAACCAAAATTTTATTGTAATTTATTTATGTAAGTACCATTAAACACACAGTTTTTATAAATATTTGACGATTGAAAGTCATCACTTTTATAATTTTTAAAACATTAATTGTCATTAATGTCACTGAATGTATTTTTTCGTAGCAACGAAGGGCATCTGACGTAATATACTTAACGACGGGAGATTATCAAAAATTATCGATTTAATTCAGATTTCTGTAGCTTTCTATTGGTCAGAACCTGCTATGAATGAAATAATCAAAAATTATCGATTTAATTCAGATTTCTGTAGCTTTCTATTGGTCAGAATCTCCTATGAATGAAATAATCGCGTTAATTTCATTAAAACATGAACATACTAAGATAAATTTGAAATAAATTAGTAAATAATATCTAAATGTTAGTTCATTGCATATATTATAATATATTATAATGCCATATTACAAGGTATTCTACTTTCCAGCACTAGTGCGGGAAAATTTACTTTCCCGCACTAGTGCGGGAAAATCTTGGCTGGGAATATCAGAGATTGGACTAACTTCAGCGTTAGTGAGAAGTTATAGGGAAGCGTTTAAAGAAGTGATCGCTAACCTTCGTTAGAAGACGGCATAATAAGAAGAGGAAGAACTGCTAGGAATTAATAATGAGAGATATATCATTAGACAAATACAACAATTTTGTGAAATGTGTCAAATTAATAGTAATATATAGTGTGTTTGGTAAAGAAGGGGCCATAGGTTAACCTTAGATTCCTGAGCTTAAAATAGGTCGATTTAAGCCAACTTACCTTAGTACAAAAGTCGATAATAACAGAAATACAGGATGTCAAAGTTAAACTTTTATTTTATTTATTTTTGAATATTTCCTGACAGGCCTGGGACAACAACACGAAATTTGGTAAGTGGTGCTGGTACTGTACACCCTACTAAATTATGTTAATAGTAAACAGTAGCGATCAACAGGTAGCAACAAAATATAACTTCGGGAGATAATGTCATAAACTTTGGCAATAGTGGTAATCTTTGACATTATCTAAGATTAATATTTTGACAATATCATAGTCGCGTTTAAAGTGAAGTAATACAAAACAATTTTATTATTAATAAATAGATATTTAAACAAATACACCAAAATGGGTAAAAATTTTATGTTAAGATAGGTATTTAGAAAGGTATTTGCATGAAATATCTAATATTAAAACAATAATAAATAATCATTTTTTGTTGTGAAGCGAAACAAATTTCGATTTTCGCATAATTTTGGCACGGTTTTAATGGCCTTTTTCTTGGAAGGTTTCACTTTAATTTTCGTTTGATTTACTTTTTCCATTTTGTTAAACTATTGATAATACTTTTAGAATAAAAAATCCTCCTAAAACTTTATATACTTGCATTAGAATTCGAAATATTTTCACGTAAAATATACTTACCTACCTACATATAACTAAAACTTACAATTAACAACAATCTATTCTTTCAAAGAGGCCAACAACTTATACAACAACAACAAATATATAATAAATTAACTATCAATAAACACTACTTTCCTATGAAATAACAAAAACGAATTCTTAAATTAACACACTACTGCACTGAACAGATATCGATAAAGATGACCGAACAGATTAGAGAAAATCTGACGCAGGTTTGCCAAAATAACAGTGATAATTTCTCTATGTTGCGTAATTAATTATTTAGTTATAATATGTTCGATTTCTTGTTAGAAATAAAAAATTTTAGTAGTTCCAAGATTACACAAAATCTAGGCATGGGATAAAAAAGTTTATTTGAAGAAAGTTTTTTTTTCTTGTTAATTGCGGTACAGGCTCCTTTTTTCAATATTTTATTTAGTTATAGAGTAATTTCCACGTACTAACCTATTTCTGAAATTGGGCTCTGTACCGCCATTCTTTATTATATTACGAATATGTGTGCCAAATATCTCGACAAAATATTCAAAATTAGAGCCGCAATCTTGGAACGCGTTTGTTGCTTCCTGTTGATCGCTACTGTAGCCTCTTAAAGAAATGTCTTTGGCTACTACCAGAGGTGTACGACGGGGGAACGTGAATGGTTGACCCTTCCCAAATTCTACGCCACTGGCGTAATTGCTATTTTAGTGCAATTTTTTGATTCTCCAATCAAATCTGTCAGGAAATATTCAAAAATAAACAAAATAAAAGTTTAACTTTGATTTCGGTTATTGTCAACTTTTGTACTAAGGTAAGTTAGCTTAAATCGACCTATTTTAACCTCAGGAATCTAAGGTTAAGCTATGGCCCATTCTTTACCAAACACCCTGTATAAAGTTTACAATTTAAAATACTTAGTTAACTTAATAGAACTTAACACCTGGTTAATGTTTGAAAAGGAACATCGAGGGTAGATAGTTCTTAATAGCTGGTTCTCACAGGCAAGCAACCAATACAAATGAAACCAGTCTGTGAGACATGCACATGCACACCGCTAAAATAACATTCGGGAATTTTGGATTTCGAAAAATGAAATCGGTTTTTAAAAAATATTTTTATTTCTAAACTACAATTTTAAATATGACTGAACTCGACAAGACCAAGAATAATAATAATTTTACAATGCAAATATAATGAAACAATCTAACAAACTTCTGGTGGAAACTGCAGAGTAAGCTGCAGGTGTTGGTTGGGATTCTGCCAGGTCCGGACTTTCGTACCATGTAACTCCTCCGTCCTTAAGAGGAAAAAATAACGGAGGTATTTTTGGATTCCAAATTTTGGGGACATCTTTCTTCCAATGGGATTTCGTCAGGAACCTTCTTATTTTTGTAATATTTTCGGCATCTAGTAATGACATAAATTGTAACGATTAGTATTAATATAGTTAGGATGACTGAACCAGTGCTGATAATGGGTGTAGTTGGAAAGCCAATTTCTTCTACAGGTGAAAGATTTCTGGTGATTCTGTTAATTTCGTATAGTCCTTCCACATCGATTTTGCTTAAATTGGTTACTTGATAATTTACCTTTTCAGTCGAAAAATGTTCTAATTTTGGTAATATAATGATTTTTCCAGATTGGATACGTGGGTTGTTTGAAAATTTTAAGGTTCCAACCTCTATTTCACATTTTGGTGGGATTTCTATTAACGAAGGTTCTTTTATTTCCAAAAACGAATTGGACACACATTTTGAGATGAATTTGACAGTACTGGACGGAATTATCAAGATTTGGTTATCCATAACGTGTTCAATAATGGGTTCTTGTAGATTTATTTCAGTGGCGTAGCATTTCTCTGGATTACGTCCATCAATCAATTTATAGGTGCAGGTATCTATTTGGGTGTAGTCCTGTTGACAGTAGTATCTGGTTTCGAGGATGGGACATTCTTCTTTTATCGATAGTGATTTTTCTCCTTTTGCCAAGTAGGGATATAAAGGAATATATGTTTGATGATTTTGTATTACGGGGTAAACATGGAAGAAGTCGTAATTTTCTGATTTGAATATAGGAACATGGATAGCGAATATAAGCTTGGATTCATAAAAGGTTACTTGGGTACTGAGAAAGAGATAGTATGTTAGCACATTGTTAAATTTTGCGATTTGTTCTTCTTTGTATATATGTGATAAATATGACATCATTTCTGAGATTTCTTGGGTAGATATTATTGAATTGTGAAGAGTATTTAATTTAGAGAAAACGATCGAATTTTCAATATTGTCAATAAATGTTATTAAATTTTGGCAATCGAGATTAATTTGGTAAAGGATACTTTGATAAGTTATGTAGTTACCCAAAGTAATTATTTTGGTTTCTAATGAATATTTAAATTTTTCAATATTGTCTTGCAATTTTTGTTGATTTTGCCACAAGGTTGATAAAGACTGATTATAATGATTAACAAGCTTTTTGTACAATGTTGACTGAAGGTTAAGTTCATGAATTACATTTTTCTGATTTAATTGTAAAATATTGATTGCTTTATCGTATCGTTCTCCATCGTCGGCATCTAAAGTTCCAAAAGCCCATTTATTAATTTTGCCTATTCCATCTATTAAACCTCTTTTAGAGCGAATATGTGGATTTAAATTTTCAAATTTTCTTTCAAGAATTTTTATTAAGAATTCGGTTCTTTTTGTCATTTGTTCAGCTAAGTTATGAAAAGATATAGGGTTAGAAGCATTACTTACTATTAGACTATTCTTAAGGCTATAAAAATGTTTAGTTAAACTAGTTATCTGTTTAGTTACTTCTCTTAAATCTAGATAGTGTATAAAAGTATGCTTAGTGTAAATAATTTTACATGGTCCTAACAATATGGGTAACAAAGGGTTCGATATAGGAGTAATTTTTACACCTTCTCCTTCACATCTATGTTGAAGTGCCAGGAATATCAGGAGCAAACACGTTGTCCGGATTTTCATTTTCCTGAAAAGATATTTTTGGTTTTATTTTGGGTTTTCTGATTATATTTTTATGGTAATTTCCTTTATTAGTTTGTAATATAAGACCTGAATCTTGAACAATTTCAGTCTTTTTAAATTTGGGTGCCTTTTTATCGCGCAATTTTGTTTTGACGTATGCAACGTCTTGGTTAGAAAAATCTGGAGGGTCATTTCGATTTTCATTTAATTTATTAATTATTTTTTCTTTTGTTTCTTCGTTTCTAGTTTTTATTATTTCATATAACTGTTTACTTGCTTTTTTATGATTTTGTACATAGTAAGATAATATAAGGTTATCGTCCAAGTCAAAAGGATCTGGACTATTAATATGTCCTTTTATGATTTCAAATGGGGTAAATTTAGTGATGGAATGAATTGAATTATTATAACTTAGAATAGCATGTTTTATTAATTGATTAGGGGTTAATTCTTTATTTTCCTCTCTAAGACAGCGAAAGCATTCTATTAATGTAGAATGAAACCTTTCTACGGGAGAGTTGGAATTACTATTTTTAGAAGTTGTGAAATGTAGTTCTATATGGTGAAGTTTACAAAAATCTTTAAGGTCATTATTTTTGAATTCTGTGCCACAATCGGCGGTAATTTTATATGGTAAACCATGGTGGCTTACAAAGAGAAGTAAATTTTCCACTACAGAGGTGCCATTGACACTAGGTAAAGGGTATGCTTGGGCATATCTCGAAAATGAATCTATGATCGTTAAATATGATTGATTAGAAATTTTAAAGACATCTACATGAATATGTTCAAAGGGTTTTGATGCAGTGGGAGTTAAACTAAATTTTATAATTGGAGGATTTCTATCGTATTTATTTTTAAGACAGGTTTCGCAATTATTTATAAATTGTTCGATATCTTCTGCCATTTTTGGCCAATAGTAACGTGATCCTAAAGACATTTTTACTTCGTTTATACCACGATGTCCTTTTTTGTGTACATGATAATATTCTAATTTTTCTTTTTGTTCCTGCGTATTTATTATGTCAGTTAAAAATTTTGTGGAATGTACAAATTTAAAAGCAGAATTTTTAAAATAATTCTGAACTATTACTACAAATGTTTCTGGTAAAATATTTTCTCTAAAATACAATGCATAAATCTTTTTGGGGTCTATATATTCTTTTACAAATTTAAAAATACTTTCTTCAATATTTCTTTGGGGTAAAGTAACATAAAATCTATTATTATCAAATATTTTTTCATTTTTGCATTTTATTTTATTTATTTCTCCACCTATTATTATAATTTGATTTTTATAAGTATTTAAAGCTCTTTCGGTTATGGGTATACCTAGAATTGGATTTTCTAAAGAAGTATGACACGTTTCTAAATCTGAGTCTTCTGTTTCTGGATTTTCGAAAGGGGGTCGAACTTGTATGTCCGAAATAATATTTATTTTATTTGTTGATCCATCATTTAGTAAGGAGTCAAGGTCTCCTTCTGAAAGTTGCGGTAAATCGTCTAAGTTGCTTAGTTCATTATCTATTATTTCATTTATGTCGCCTAAATTAACATCCATCGATTCTGTCTCGATAGCATTCAAGTCGGAATCTATTTTAATTCTAGAAAGTGCGTCGGCTACTTTATTATTTTTTCCTTTTAAATATTGAATATTATAATCAAATTCTTCGAGCTTAAGTCTCCACCTTACTAAGCGAGAGTTTGGCTCTTTAAGTGAGAACAACCACTGAAGGGGTTTATGATCAGTTAAAATTTGGAATCTGCGACCGAAGAGATAAGGTCGAAAATATTTGCAACCATATACAATCGCTAATAACTCTTTTTCTATGGTTGAATAATTAATTTCGGCTGAATTCAAAGTACGTGAGGCGTAACATATAGGATGGTTATCTTGCATTAGAACAGAGCCTATTGCGAAATTAGAGGCATCTGTTATTAATTGAAAAGTTTTATTAAAGTCAGGATAAGCTAAAATAGGTTCTGAAGTTAAAAGATTTTTACAAATATTAAAACAGTCTAAGAATTCTTTATTGTGGATAACTTTCTGATCCTTTTTCAAACACATGGTCATAGGTTTAGTTATAGCTGCAAAGTTTTTAATAAATTTTCTATAGTATCCTAACAAACCTAAAAATGATTTTATTTCCTTCTGTGTACGAGGGATAGGAAAATTTTTAATAGCTTTAATCTTTTTTGGATTAGGCTTAACTCCGTCTGGGGTCACTATATGCCCTAAAAATTCAACTTCCTTTCTGAGGAATTCGCATTTATCAATTTGTATTTTTAATTGTGCATCTTTTAGTTTTGCAAACACTAATTTTAAATTTTGAATGTGCTCTTGGAGACTTGTGCTAAAAATAATTATATCGTCCATATATACCATACAGATTTTATTTTGTAAATCCTTTAATATTTCATCCATTACCCTTTGGAAGGTGGATGGTGCGTTTTTTAAGCCAAAAGGCATTCTTAAAAATTCGTAGTGTCCATTATTAACGCTGAATGCTGTTTTTTCTATGGAGCAGGGGCTCATCTCGATTTGAGGAAAACCGCTAGCTAAATCAAGAGTAGTAAAATATTGTGCTCGTCCTAATTTGTCCAATATTTCGGTAATATTGGGTATCGGATATCGATCATTAATGGTTTTATCGTTAAGTTTCCTATAATCTATAACGCAACGAAATTTTTGTTGATTGGAAGAATCGAGTTTCTTCTTTACGATCCAAAGCGGCGATCCCCAAGGACTGCTGCTGGGTCTAATAATCCCGTCGTCTAACATTTTGTCAATTTGCTTTTTAATTTCTTCCTTGTGGACATACGGATATCTGTACGACTTTACATGTACAGGTTCTTCGTCGGTTGTTTTAATAACATGTTTTACTTTTGACGTAAATGTAAGTGGGTCACCGGGTTTCAAAAATATATCTTTATATTGAGAGCATAATTTGATAATTTCGGATTTTTCTTCTGCGTTCATATGATCCGTTCTAACAAGATTTTGTATTTGCATTTTATCTATTTTATGTTTATTTTGTCTATTAGAAAATTCAAATTTATAACATTGATAAACATTAGAATTATATGGATAAGCGTATAGGGGTTTTAATAAAGTTATAGATAAATTTTTATTTGTTTCATTGACAAATTCTACTAAAGCTAAACCATTATTTGCTACAGTTAGCATTTCTGGTACATACATATCACCTAAAATTATCTTATCAATTAATATTTCACCGTTTGGTACGGTCACAGGCACTTCCTTTAAAATCTTTTCATAAGGGCCAACAGATATTTCAAACTTTATGTCTGATGGTTTTCTAAATTTAATAGGGATTATTGCGTTAGTGCTAACAAGACATTTATTATTAAGGTCAATATTAAACCTCATTGATAATAGGTCATTTATACCGACCACGCCGTCGAAAAATTCGTGGAAGTCGTATAATATGAAATTTAAGATATTGTCGCGGTTAAATTCTTGAAACGCTGGTATCGCAGCTTGGTATTTGATATTTTTCGTACCGAGAGACGTGGAAATTGAAACGTTGGAATGAAATATACAATCTGAATAAAATTGTTCAGCAATACTTGGTTTTAAGATTGACTTAGTACTACCGGTATCTACCAATAATTTTAATGGAGGATTAGAAATAGTAATATAAGGTAAAGGGTTATTAGAGGTTAAATTCAATTCGATTAAGTTATTTGGTTTTCTGAGGCGGCTTCCTGAAAATTCTGAGAAAAATAATCTAAATCTACTTGCTCACTGGAATGGATATCTGCGTCGACGTCGCTATGCGTCTGTTCGCATTCCTGTCCATCGTAATCATTATTATATAATTCTTCAGCTATTATATTTGGCTTTTGCCCATTATTTTGAAAATAGTTTCTCCTAAAATTATTTGTTCTTCTATTGAACGTTGACGGGAATCTAGAATTTGTAGACATATTCATCGGTTCCGGGTTCCGGCTTCGGAAGGCGATGCTGGGGAATTTGATTTGGTCTGAAAATATTCGTATTTCGGGAAGGTCCGAAGACTTCTGAGTTCGTTGGGAGATTTTTAGGGGGTAACTGTTGAGGCTGTACGTTAATAGGTTGGCGAGGCCATGGGGGATTTTGAAAATAATTATTATTTGTATTAAAGTTTGGATTTGGGGGAATAGAAGAGTTTGGTTGAAAATATTGATTGCTCATAGGATTATAAAATTGCCTGTTTGGATTAGGGAAATTCTGCTTTCTGAAATTGTTTCTATTTTGGTGTGATTTATTGTCATTAATATCGGAATAGAGTTTTTCGAAGTTCTCGAATTCATTTACATAAGCTATGGCGTGTTCTAAAGAAGCTGGTGCTTTTAAATGCATATTATTTCTTAATGTGCCGGTACAACCCGCAATAAAAGTATTTAGTGCTGTATTTTCGCAAAATTGTATGAAAACAACTTTTTGATTTGCATCAAGATTAGTATCATTGCTAATTCTTTGTACTATACTACTTCTCAATAATTGTAATCTATTTCCAAATTCTATTAAATTTTCATTTCTTTGTGGCCTAGTTCTAGTCAGTTCTTGTGTTAAACATTCTAAGTTACGTTTATCAGAAAAACATTGTATAAGCGCGGCTTTTAAAAGTGTCCAATCATTTAATTCTACCCTATTTCCTACCATAAGCTCAGCCTTTCCTACAAGTTTATTTTGAATACATTCAAAAATGTGATTATTTAATTCTTGGTCATTATATGCTCTATATGTAATAACTAAATTATCGCAAAGAGAAATAAATTTGTTTAAGGTATTAGTATCGCCATCATAAGGTCTAATATTTGAAATTTTTGATTTAAATAATTCCCAATTAATAGGACGACGTTCAGCTTGACTAGTTGCCATTTTAATATTTTTCTTATCTTTACTCTTTTTACTTTTAAAGCTTACTTTTAAATTCTTAAGAGATTCTACCAAGGAATCTTCATCAATCATAAAAATTAAAATATCGTTTCATAAACAATGTCTTAACAAAACTATCTTCCGAATTTATGAAAAATAAATAAGGAAGGCAAGAAGGAAACTTGGCACTCACCTCGATAGTCTTTGCCAACTACTTCTCCAAATTCGTCTACCCAAATGAAGGTCTGCTGTCACTGAAGGGCTGCTTTCCACTGGGGCTGCTTTCCACAAAACGGAATGTTCGTTTGGATTTGCACTTAAGGTGTTAAAACGCCAAAGTCCCGAAAAGTTCTGTTTTCCGATAAATACGAAATTCACAGTTTCGCGACTCGCACAAATCCTACTGACTGCGCCAATTTTGGATTTCGAAAAATGAAATCGGTTTTTAAAAAATATTTTTATTTCTAAACTACAATTTTAAATATGACTGAACTCGACAAGACCAAGAATAATAATAATTTTACAATTCAAATATAATGAAACAATCTAACAAACTTCTGGTCGAAACTGCAGAGTAAGCTGCAGGTGTTGGTTGGGATTCTGCCAGGTCCGGACTTTCGTACCATGTAACTCGGGTATACAATTCATTGGAATAGCAGAGATTGATCCCTGTAAATCACAAACCACTCCACCCTGCCCTAATATCCAGTGGCGGCTCGTGGAATTTGAGCAGGGAGGGCGCAGATAATAACAATTGCACACAAAAATTTGCCCTCAGGGATTTAGTAGGAATTTGATCAGGGGCAGCGGGTTTTCATTTTTCTATCGGGTGCAAAGTGGATTTCCATTTACTATTTGAACGGTGTCTTTGCAATTTTTTCCCTAGAATGTTTGGTCAGAACTATTGTAGGTTTATATACGCAGATGGGCAAATATGACGGCAAAGCTTTTGACGCGGCAAACGGTTTCAAGTTCGTAGAAAACATTAAATTGGCGTTACGCAGGTAAACGCAATGAAGGGCAATACTCAAATAGGGGCAATAATTTTTACGATGGGCTGGTCGGCAAATTTCTCAAATTATGGGAAAAACCAACCTTACCGACTTTCGGCTCTGGTCAAAATAAAATAGTTAGGTACAACTTACAGGAACTAGGTACCTACTACATATTTAAATTTTCAAATACAAACAAATTTGATTTATAATAGTTTAATAGTTCTATTCAAGAAATACACTACGACATTGCGTTCATAATAATTAATACATTACAATTACTTTTTAAAATTAAAATCGGCTGTACGGTCTTTCATAGCAATACATTTTTCCATAACTTTTTCCTCGAAATCATTGATCCCATCATGAAGTAAATTTCGGTTTATGGACATCATAGCTAGGGCATTTAGTCGATCATTAAGCATTGTGTTTCGCAAAAATGTTTTTATGCGCTTAAGGGTTGAAAAACAACGTTCCGATTCTGCAGTTGTCATTGGAGTTGTCACAATAATTTTTAACACCATTATTGTTTCTGCAAAGGTTTCGGCAAGATTATTCTCTAACATAAACGTGAGAATGTTCATAGCTCCAACAATTTCTTTTAAGTCTGGCCTCGAATATATTACTTCTAATTCAGTCTTTAATCTGGTCTTGCATAACACGGGATAACAAGTAGTTACAGCATCTAGAATATTAACTGGAAAAGTTTTCGAATATTTTGAGTACATGTCTTTGTTGAATAGTTCAGCCGCTTGCAAATGGCCCCGATAAGAGAACCTTTCCTTCATTTGTGTTGTTATTACATCACACACCTCCTTGGCAATAACACTTCGCATATTATCATCAGTTCTTCTTCTTTTAGCACTTTCAAAATTTGATTCAACACTTTCTTTAATTTCATCAGTATCATTTCGAATGTTGGTAATACTTTGCTCAAAAATTTCTAAGTCCTTCTTCAATTCAACACTGTCCTTATTTCTTGATTGGAGTTGATTATAAAGTATATCGACTTGCGGCAAGACTTTATGGAAAATCGTTAACCAAAACATAAATTCTGGATCTTCTAACGCTCGCCTCAAGCCAGAAGCCTCATTGGAAGTAACACTCTTTTCACATCTGTCCTCGACCTCTTCAAAAACTTCTATAAGTTTCTCACGATTTTCATATACAGAATTAACCGTACGAATATTATAGTTCCATCTAGTGACGGCCACTCTCGGTAATCTTTTATTTACTATTTCTTCTAAAATATCGCATCGATGGGAAGAATTTGAAAAAAACGCTGGGATAGCTGATAGATTATTAAAAAACACTCGCACTTTAGGGTTTTGCGATGCGGCTTTCTGCAAAATTAGGTTTAATTGATGGGCATAGCAATGTATAAAATGTGCACTGGGATATTTCTGTTTAATTTGGATTTGGACACCGCTGGTAGAACCGCTCATAACATTTGCACCATCATAAGTTTGCGCTATTAGTTTTTGAGGAGTTTTTAAAATTAACGGATCTATTTCGTTTTCAATGTAGGTTTTTAACCCAGCTGCTGTTTTATCCATAACCCTTAAAAAGCCCCAACAATTTTCATAAATGGAATCTTCGTAGAAATACCGTAATATCAATACCATTTGACAATTATTTGAGACATCGGTGGTTTCATCGCATTGGATAGATAAAAAGTCGGCCTTTTCAATTTGATGGGAAATTTCTTCCCGACAAACTAGTAGCATACAGTCCAAAATATCATTTTGTATGGTCTTGGAGGTTCCTTTAAACACAGTTGCTTTCTGTAAATGTTCTTTAAGTGTAGCATCCAACTCTGCAGTAAAATCTATCAACTCTCTAAATATTCCTCGATTTTCAGATCCCTCGCTTTCGTCATGACCTCTAAGTGCTAGTTCAAAAGAACCGCAAAATTTTACACAGCTAATAATTCTTTTCAAAATGTGTCGGTTTTTTCTGACTTTATTATTGTGTAGTACTAAAGACTCCCTGTATGCAGAACTCAATTGTGTTAAAATATTGACTTTGCCAAGCAATGCGAACCCTGTGCATGAATTAATATGACCACGAGACGATTCATGTTTTTTTATTTTTGCAGGAAGGTGGCGAAGATCTTTTATCCCTGTTCTTGCCCAATTTCGGTCCATCCCTGATCCGGCATTGTAAAGTAATAAACACGGGAAACAGTACAATAAATTCGAAACGTCACAACCACAAATCCAATTATTTCTTGTATAAATGTCTCTTGAAAAATGGCGGGTGAAACTTCTGTTTTCTGCTTTGCGTTCACTAATTTGCGTTAACTTCAAATTTGGCAACGGCCTGCCCAATTCTTTAATTTTTAACTTATCTTCAAGTGGCAGATTGGAAAAGTTCGTATTTAATATATTATGAACAGTATTCATGATGCTAAAATAAATTCGTTCTAATTAGCCCATGTGTTATAATATGAAAAATATGTGTACTTACGTAATAAGAATAAGTGAAACTTTAAACACTACTACTGCAAACTTTTCCACTGCTTTCGCTTTATTGTTGTCAGAGATAACTGCTTGCAAAGCTTCTTGCCGCGTGCTTTCTTGCTCACTGAGGCCGCTAAAGAAGTGCGGCCAAAATGCAACATCACGCAACGTCTGAAGATGAGTGGGAGTGTTGGTCGACCGTCCTCGATTGCTATGGTTACGTGGCCGCACTTCTCTTGCGCCCAAATATCGTGCGTGCCCTCTCAACGTGGTCTCAACCATCGCCTACGTCCTATAAAGCTATGACAAGCTGGTTGAGCGTCGGAAAAATATCAGACAGTGTTTTTATGTGAATTTCAACAAATTAAAATTAGAATAGAAAATGTTGAAGTTGGTTGTATCAGAATTTTTTAACCAACATTATATCTGGGAGGGCGCGCGGCCATGCGGCCTCAAAGAGGAGCCGCCACTGCTAATATCCCAGACCGTCCTCCAGCGCAATGCTGATGCGCTATGAAGACTTCAATCAAAGCAACACTCTAAATTCTTACCACTTAGGAGTACTGGGCCCTGATTTTAATTAAAATTTCGACTCAAAACAAGTCGCAATCAATATGGCGACGTTGAAATGCGACTGTGCGAGCCTTGTGGATTTTAGTTGAACTAACGAAATGACGTCACAAAATAGCGACTATCGAAATTAATAGCGCATGTGCAATAACGAATAATTATGCGCAGTAACACATTTTTCGTTATTGCTCATACTCGTAACCGTTCAAGAACGGTTTTGTATCGAGTTGGAACAAACCTATTATAATTTCGAGTCGAAATTATTGGCAGACGGACATGAATGAATATGAATGGCCGAAAGCGAGGCTAGGTTGTTAGGTTTAGTTTAGGAGATGTGTTTTGTTTGTTTTATGGAGACCTGTGTAGGTCTCCATAGTTTGTTTCTTGCAAGGAAAACTAAAGCAAAAGGTATTAATATGGCTGGGTTTTATGGAAATTTGCTGGTTTTGGAGGAATTAGATGGAATAGTATTAAATTAGAAATATAATAATTAAGAATTTCCACAACGTGAATTATCAAACACAACGAAAGATGTAAGGTAATAATCTGAGAAAATTAGTATAAAACAAGGAAAATTATGTACCAGCTATTTTATTGCTGGACATGCTGGAATCAAATCTTATGATTTCATATATTAGTAATATAGCTATGCAAAGTCCTCAGAAAGTGTGCTACTTGGTTTATAAACAAGTTAGCGCTCCGAAATCTTTTTTTCAATTATTGCTCTGTAACTCAGAAGATTTTAACGTTAAACCAAAAGGGTCGCGGACGTTTCCCCAACTGTCATCAATACGACTAACTTCACGCGTAACTTTGATACGAGAATTATAAAAAAAATATGCATTGAAATCCAGATCCCGTAATTCGTTAAGCGTGATAAAGTGAGTACAAAGACATACATATTTCTTTCTTTGTTATTACAGCTTCAATTTATCGTACAATTCTCGTAGACTCTGCCGATAAGGTAGAGTCGTGTTGGGGAAAAGTCGCGCGCCCAAACCAAAAACACTCACATACAAATTCACTGTAATTTAATTCTACACATAGATATTTTTTTCCGATTTCCTTCGGCGGAAATTTTCCTCGAAAAATTCGGGTTTTCCAAACAAAATCTTTAATTTTCAACTCAAATTTTAGGGAAGTAATTATTTATCAATATTTAACTAACTTGGTGACATAAATCTTTTTTGTTTTGAGTGTCTTGAAAATATGAAAATTTGTATGTACAAAGAGGACCGGAATAAAAAGGTAATCGTCCAAAGATTGAAATCCTGTTGTTTATAACTCTGTCGCAAATACCGGTCAAATTTGACCGGTTATACCTGGAACCACTCCTCGCAATTCAATTTTTTTCCTCAAAAAGGGCACAGAAGCCGTGCCCTTTTCAACAGCGTTAACTTAATTTAATTTATTCTAATATTTTCTGAGGGGTTCTATTTGTTTATAAGCCAAAAAATTGTTTTTTTGTAACATTCCTGAGACCGCTAAAATATTCCAATTTCAATTCTGTAAAGTACGTTGAATAGCTATAGTAGTGTTGCCCAAATGCAAGACCAAGACGAGACTTAGACAGTCTTGGTCTTGGTCTTGCGCCAGTACACCTGGTCTTGGTCTTGGTCTTGGTATTGCGCTCCCGGTCTTGGTCTTGGTCTTGGTCTTGCAGCAAGAGTCTTGCAAATCTCGCAGTTGCCTATTAGCCTATTACATATCTTTGAACAACGTGACAGAGATGTACATTTTAAGCTAGAATTTCATAGCCATAGTAAAGATCAGCCAAATTAATAAATATCTAGACCAGCGGTTCTCAATTTGGGGTGCATGTACCACTGGTGGCACATATCATTATTTGCGGTGGTACACAAAACGCAAACACAGCTAAAATCAGCACCACAATTATTATAATTAATTAGATTACCTAGCTAGATACCTATTTCAGTTAGTTGGTAACCAAAATAATAAAAAGTATTTTGTGGTTCATGACTCAAAATATTGAGAATTACTGATCTAGACAACTACTAATACCGGGTGGAGTTTGAACTCATGATCTAAGTAATCCGTGCCTATGTTCTAACTAAAGTTTATTAGAAACTTATATATTTTATTATATTAATACAGGGTAGAAAAGCCATATCCATGATGAACGGCATTCTGTGGGACCAGAAAATATCTAAAGCGAACAAACAGCTCATATACAATAGCATACTTAAAAGTATAATCACATATGGCAGTGAAGTTTGGCCACTGAAACAAAGAACGGAGAAAATGCTACTAGTAACAGAAATGGACTTCTGGAGAAGAGCAGCAGGCAAATCAAGAAGAGATCGGATACCAAATGAGAGAATACGAGAAATGATGGGAGTCACACGTACAATAATTGATGACATAAAAACAAAACAACTAGTATGACAGATGGCAGGATTCCTAAGCAGATTTTTGCATGGACACCACAAGGGAGAAGAAAAAGAGGAAGGCGGAGCTGGAGGGAGGTAATTGAAAAAGAACTAGAGGAAAGAGAAATCCCTCCAGGTCTATGGTTAAACAGAGAAGAATGGCGGTTAGGAGTCGGAAGGCGTCGAAGAACGCTGTAAACCGATAGTATAGTCGGTTCGCTAAACTCAGACGCAAATGGCTAAAGATTTTAGTAGGTAACTTTTTTGTTTTTTGCCAATTTTGACAAAATTTGCAAAATTACTAAATATTTAGTAATTATTAACTATTTAGTAATAATTTTTTTGGCAATTTTATCAAATTGGCAAAATTACTAGCTTCAATCACTAGCCAGTTGAGTCTGAGTTTAGCGAACGGACTATAATAGTAGTAGTAGTGTATTTTATTACCCAATATAAGCGAATGTAATGTCCAATATAAGCAAAAATATGAGGTTATCGTTGTAATTTCAGTATTTTATAAATGCTAGAATATTACACAGAGTGATGCTAGCTCTGTGAAAAAACACACTTTTGTTGGTACACCCGGTCTACAGTGACAATAATAATTGACCTGTCTAGCAACAATATTACATAGCGGTATTTATAAAAATAAGACAATATATTAAAAAATCACTTAAATCGAACAACAGGTTTAGGAAATTCAAGACATTAACAATGATCTGTTTTTAAGGTGGTGAGTAAATTTTTTGGAGAAGTGTATATCGTTAATTTCGGTATTTTATTTACACTGTTCCTTTGTCTCGTAATCATACTTTTTAATAATAGTCGCGCTGTTTCGGCAAATTTTCTGTAACCCAGTGATCTCATAGCATAGGTCATAGCACATTTAGCAAAAACAATACATAATAGTCTTACTATTCTATATACCGATAAGATTAAATTTATTAGGTATATTTTTTTATCAGCAAGGTGACATATTTTTAAAAAGTTTGGATACGATATTTGATATTACTATTGGCCGCGGTGTCGCAAAGCAAGAATGTTATGTTATGATTAGAAGGCGACTATTTTCATAATAGGTCTGGATCCCGCGTATGAAAAAAAAGTTGATTAATAGCAAGCTGAAAATTTGTTAAGAGCTTAAGGGTGTCTAGTCGGACAAACTTTGATATATGGGAACACCGGAACAGGGGAAGTTTTAATTGTGGAATAGGTTAAAAATTTGGAACGGTCAGACCACGAAAACGTCACATGTATTTTGTCCGACAGAACTTCCAATTGATTTGTTAACCTTTCATTAAACTCTCATGCAAAAATGAGACTGCTATTTATCACCTGTCATAATTCCTGTCATTTGACATGTTCTACGGTTTCCACTCATTATCATGCCCGTTTGGTGATAAATAGCAGCCTGATTTTTGCATGAGAGTTTAATGAAAGGGTAACAAATCAATTGGAAATTCTGTCGGACAAAATATATGTGACGTTTTCGTGGTCTGACCGTTCCAAATTTTTAAACTGTTCCACAATTAAAACTTCCTCTGTTCCAGTGTTCCCATATATCAAAGGTTGTCTGACTAAACACCCTTAAGCTATTAACAAATTTTCAGCTTGCTATTAATCAACTTTTTTTCATACGCGGGATCCAGACCCGGACAACTAATTTCAGAGAAGTCGTCTGATGGGAAGGAAAGTACAAAATATTTTATTTTTACATTGTAATAATGACCTGAGTACGTGTCAAATGTGTCAAGTGTTCTTTAAATGGATATTTTGACTCGCTATGTATGTTTATGGTATTGTTCGTAGTGAACATAAGTCCAATTTTCAAAATTTTTGTTACAAATTTTTTTTGTTTCTCATAAAGTATGTAAGAATATAGCCGAACTAATATACATACTGCCTAAAACGACCCTCAGTTCTAACTGCAAGACGCAAGAGTCTCGCAGGCTAAGTCTTGTTCTTGCTCAAGTCTTGCACGGTAAGTCTTGGTCTTGCTAAAATTAGGCGGTCTTGGTCTTGGTCTTGGTCTTGCGAAAACGCAAGAACAAGACCAAGACTGCAAGACCAAGACCGGTTTTGGGCAACACTAAGGTATAGTGCTTTTTTATACGAAAATCATAGTTATTCTGGTGTATCATAATATTCCTGGTTATTATTTCGACCGAAATAACATTTTAGTTATGGCTAAACTATTGGTTAGATTGTCGCCGGCCTCCTGAATATATAATCTATTATAAAAAATGGTCATCAATTTATTTAATTATTGATAAATAATTACTTCCCTAAAATTGTAATTAAGAATTGCAGATTTTTTTGGGAAAACTCGGATTTTCCAAAACAAGGTGCTATAGTCCCGCTATCGTCTTTATTGACTTATCTTTGTCATTGAAATTTTTCAATGACTTTTACAATACTTATGAAAGGTATTAGACAGATATACAAAAGAAGCAACTAAGAAAGCAATTTACAAACTGAGGAAGATCATAATTCACAATGGAAGTCAAAATGCTATCGAAAGAGAACAGCAAAAAAATCATCTATGAATTATGTAAACAAAGAAGAGGAAATCCCTTCGGTGGGCTAAAAATAAAAAAAATTAAAAAGCACATGTATACTTACCTAACCGTTTAGTTAACTCATTGATCATCTTTTGCATATCTTCAGTTGTTCTTTTTGGTGATAAATCTTTAACTGGTTCCAAGGCTTTGAGTTGGCTCTCAAGATCCCCAACAATAGTTTTTATAGCACCTTTATCTTCTAGTTGTGGCCAGTGAACTGGTTCTTCTAACATTGGCGTTTTTAATTTTTCCATTAATTGATTTACTTCACGATTAGAAACATCTAATTGCTGTAACAGATTTTCATTTTCTTTTCTTAAAGCGTCTAATGCTTTTTCATCTATTTGCCTATCTTTGAGATGCTGAAGCTCTAACTTTGATTTGTTCAAGTTATCAGATAAAATTTTGTTTTGCTCAATGCATGAGTTTAATTTCTGTTCCAGATTTTTATTTAAATCTTGCAAATTTAGTAGTATTTCATTTAACCTCTTAATTTCGTTCTCCATCAAAGATGATTTACTACTACTAGTTAATAAATCTTTGGTTAATATTCTTTCCATGTCATCTTTTTCCAATTTAACTTTTTCTAGCTCTTTCTTAAGACTATCTATAATGTCTTTATCGTCTCTCGTCTTCAACAGCTCTTCATTCTGCTTTTGAAGTTCTTGGATTAATTGTTTAAGTTCTTTGTGTTCCAACTCATAGTTATAATTCAATTCATTTAATTTTTTGTTTTCGTCTTCCAAAGCTGCAACTCGAAGTTGAGATTTTTTGAGGTGGTTAATGAGATCTTCAATTTGGTCTTTGGCTACGTCTTGTACTTCTATTGAATGTCTTCGCAAAGCTTCATTCTCAGCAGACACTCTAGCTACTATACCTGTACTTTCTCGAAGTTTGTAGATTGTATCATTTGCTGCAGCTAACTCGGATTCAAGAATTTGAATACGTTCTTCTAGTTCTTTACATTCACTTGGAATTGAAAGACGTGGTGAATAAAACTCTTCCAATTCCTCCTGTGTTGGCACAACTTTGGTTATTTTTTCTGGTGCAACATCTGTTATAACCTTTTCTTCAATAATATCCTCTTTCGCAGTGATGACTTTGTCTTCTTCATCTTTTTTAATATCTAATAGTTTTTTAATCTTTTCTGTTAGTGGTATTTTTTCTTTTGCAGTAGGTGCTCTTGATGGTTCTTCTTCTTCTTCTGCTTCTTCTTCTTCTGCAACTTCTTTGGTCAAACTAATCTTTTCTTTGGGTGGTATGTACCATATATCTTCCACCTCCTCCTCACTTGCTTTCTCAGATATATCTTCTACGTCTGGTTCAGCCTCTTCTGCCACTTCTATCAATAATTCTTGATCACTTTTTACTTCTTGTTCAAGAATTTCAATTTTTTCATGTATATCTTCAACGTCTTCAGTCTTTAGTGTCGGTAGTTTTTCTATAGCTGCTTCAATTGATACTCTAGGTCTGACTAATCTTTCTTTTCTGGTTTGACATTCTGCATTGCATTTTGGTACTTTAGTTTTATCTTGTGCACATTCTGCAGTGCATGGTACTAATGTTGGTGTAATAGGTACTTTAGTTCTATCTTTCGAATATTCTGCAGTGCATTTTACTGGTGTTAAAGTAATTGGTACTTCAATTCTATCTTGCGTCACAGCATGGAAATATTGTACTTTTTCAGGTTTATTGTCGGTATGAACTGGCGCATTAGCTCTTACATCTGTTACTTCTGTATGAGGAATTGATGTTGATACAAAATATTTACGTTTGCAATTACATTTTAAAATGTCGGGTTCAAATTGAGTGCCACCATCTTTAGCGTGAGGTATCTGGATTGGCTGTTGGTTCTCTAAGCAAATGCATTCATCACTGACGGAACCTCGTATAGAAGTATCTTTTTCGGACATTGGAGGACGAGTACGTATATACTGATGTTTTAATTGTGGTTGATACCTTGGAGTACTACTGGTAGCATCAATATCTCTCGTCATAGTACCTGTTTCTACTTTTGGTCTTGAACAAGAAGCTCTACAGAAGTCATTGGTTTTGTCCTGAAATATAAAAGAAGAACTCTCGACCTCTAAATCAGCAGTACTGGAAGCATCTATGCTGCTGGTAGCCTGGGTTGCTTCCGCTTTTCGTTTGTTTTTAATACAATTCCAAGTCTCAATATTGGTATTCATTCCTGTTGAAATACAGTAGTTCACTATATAGTTTTCTAGTTTCCTGTTATTCAAAAGATCCTGTTTATTAAACATTTTAAAAGGTTTATTATTTAACTCTACGGATTCATGCGAATCCGTTGACTGCGGTAGAAACTCATGAACTTCTTGATCTTGTATTACACTTCTTAGTTTGATTAATTTTTGATGTAATTGTCTATTTTCTTTTTTTATATATTCCAATTCATTTGCTAATATACATATTGAACCACTATCTACATGATCTCGTCGGTGGACTAACTTCGACTTTTCAAACTCCTCTAGTATGGGTTCGTGATCTTTAAGAACGTCTTTCAGAGTATTTAAAGAATCTTCTTTCTCTCCCAATATTTGACGAAGTACTAAATTGTCTTCAGTTATGTCTTTTATGTGTGTAATAAAATGTTCGTTATCTCCTTTTAGAGCTACAATATGTTGTAACAGTTTTTGGTTTTCGATTTGTACTTCGGCAGCAAAAGATTTTAATTCCTCATTTTGACGTTCAAGTTCATGTGTTTCAAGTTGTAAAGAACTTATTATAGATTCTAAATTTTCATTTTTTATTTTGTACTTTTGAGATTCAAAACTAAGCCCTTCAATAGAATTTCTTAACTCATTTTGTACTGAACACAACTTTTCTTCGGCTGTGACAATTAAACTATCTTTCTTTTCCAACTCTTCCCTCATTTGCTTTAAACGTCTCTTGAAGTTTGTCTGAAAATAGATACAAATAATTTATAAGGGCCTAAATAATTAGACTTACTTTATTATTTTTGATGTTCAATGGATTCCTCTATACCAGTCTTAAATCTTTAATCTCAATATGCACGAGTTGAGAAAAGGGACGAAGTTGAGGAGTAAACTTCTATCTGGAGAGGAGTAAGAAAAGGAAAGAATAAAACCATCTACCGTCTTGGCAAGAAATATTAAGTCTATGCTTAGTAGTTAACACGGATTGGGACCAATGGAACTCCTTTGTTATATTGTCTAATGTCCATTGGACAAAATATTGTCCAATGGACAACATAATGTTGGAAGTCCGTTTAAAAGGAAAGCTTGCTGGGCCATTTCCAGAAAGTGAAAAGGGTTGTAAGTTTGTAAGTACCGTAATGGATTACTTCACCAAATGGGTCGAGATCTAAACCAGACGGCCGCCACTATTTCGCATGTGTTTATCAAATAGTGAGAGCGATTTACTCCAGGAAATCTGCGATAAACTAGGCATGAAGAAAACAAGAACTATAGCTTATCACCCTCAATTGGATGGAATGGTATAGCAAATGAATAAGACAGTTGGCAAGTAGGTACTTGGTAAATATGGTCTCCAATCACCATCGAGAATTTGACCTGCATCAAGAATTGACTGGAAGTTATAAAAGGGGGTCCAGTTGCTGATACCAACATCCAGTGTCAGTTACGAAAGGGTTTCAGGAGGAACAATCTCTTAAGGAGGGGTCAATGTTACGTCAATCGCGTAAAATGGGCGTACACTGACAGCAGCTGTCTAGAAACTAGTATCGATGGGTCAAGATTCCAGGTAAACGGCTCTGAATATTTAAACAAAGAGAAATCTAAAGTTCAGAAGCACTATAGATCTTTTACATCGGAAAGGAAACATTCTGGTAACAACCTAAAGTTCGCAAAGAAAACAACCGTTGAGAAATGGTTTGCTAAGTATAAACGAGACGAAATGAACGCCGAGGACGATGCACGCAATGGACGCCCCAAAGAGGCTGTTACCGACGAAAGTATTATTATATCAATGTCCACAAAATAATTTTGGATGACCGTGAAGTGAAGTTGTTCGAGATAGCTGAGACTCTAAAGATATCAAAGGAACGTGTTGGATAATTATGAATGAATATTTGGGTATGCGAAATTTGGGTATGCGAAAGCGGGTGCCGCAAGAGCTCACCATCGATCAGAAACAACAAAGAATTGATGATTCTGAGAAGTGTTTAAAGCTCTTTAATCGTAATAAAACCGAATTTTTGAATCGATATATTACAATCGATGAAACATGGCTCCATTATTCCATACCGGAGTCGAATCTACAGTCTGCCGAGTGGACCGCACATGATGAACCGACTCCAAAGCGTGGAAATACGCAACAGTCGACTGGCAAGGTTTTGGCATCAGTATTTTGGGATGCGCATGGTATAATATTTATCGACTATCTTGAAAGGAAATAGAAAGTGCTATTTCATCAAGACAACGCATCGTATCATAAATCAATGAAAACGATGGCAACATTTCATTGATTGGGCTTCGAATTGCTTTCGCAGCCACCGTATTCACCAGATATGGCTCTCATCGACTACCACCTGTTCGCTGACCTCAAGAGAATGCTCGCTGGAAAAAATTTAGCACCCATGAAGAGGTAATCGCCGAAACTGAGGCTTATTTTGAGGCTTAAGACAAATTGTATTATAAAAATAGTATTGAAAAGTTGTATGACCGCTATAAGCGTTGTATCATCCTCGAAGGCTACTATATATTGAATAATAAAAATAAAATCAAAGGCTATAGCGGGATAAGATAGTCAAAAATGCCTCCGCACCGATCAGCCCCGCTACTTATGTTTTCGATAAAGGATATAAAATTATGCCCTTATGCAAATTTTTAGCTTCCCAGAGGTCCTAAAACGTCTTAAATCGAGAAAAGAAGAATTTTTAGGTTTTATTTTTTTGTGAGCGCAATTTTACTTTAAAAAATCTGAAAAAATTCAAGAGGTTGTATCTTTTGAATACAAAACAACCTATTTTTTTTCAGATTTTTTTAATGAAAAATGAGCCGAGCAAAAATTAGTATTTTTTTAAGTACTTTTTGCCGTTCTTTTAAATGGCAGAGGCAGAATTTTTAATATCTGAGCGGAAAGACCGAAAAAATCGAAAAAACCGTTTTTGGCTGTCTCGAGATGCATCTCGGGACAGCCAATTTTAGGATTTAGGATCCTGACTATAACAATTAAAAAAGAACTAAAATTGTGAAATTTGTCATAAAATTTGGTATGTGGGGTTATAATAATATTTGGAACAACTTCCAAATAACTTTTATCGATATCTGTAACGCGAAGCAAATCGAATCGCATATCGAAAATTCAACCCGTTTGTGGATTCGCAGTAGGCCGCGTTTAAAATTTACAGTTCAGTTGACTATCTTAAAAATTGTGAACCATCAACCTGTATGACTGTGCAAAATTTCAAATCTGTATATATTTTGATAGCCGAAACATAGGGGTGTCTTCATCTTAAATGCGACACACTGTATCTTATCAATTCGATAATTTAGTGCAACTAATATAGTCGTATTTTTTATAGATTCAAAATATACAATGAGAATACTGACTAATTCACTAATTTTATCATAAAAATTTCAAATTGGTTGCATTGAAATATTGAACCAATTAATGCGTATTAATATAATATTATTATAGTTATGTATTATAATAAATAGAGTGATTACGTATTTTTTATGGGAAATAAGCCACAATTTTACTAAAAAATGAATTTATTAACGTTTCGAAGCCCAAATCGGGTTACGTTGTCAAAATACAAAAATTTTTGTATTTTGACAACGTAACCCGATTTGGGCTTCGAACGTTAATAAATTCATTTTTTAGTAAAATTGTGGCTTATTTCCCATAAAAAATACGTAATTATAAAAATGCCACAAGGAAATAGCTTCAGAACAACAAATAGAGTGAGTTTTATGTATAAAACCCCTCAAGTATCTCGGAAACGACTTGCACGTTTTTCATAGGTTTTGGTGTGTAGGGGTTTTCTAATGCAGCCGAAATTACAGTGATAATTACATTGTTGTCAGATTTTCCGTTTTTCTGGAAATCTAATGAACTTTCTTTTTTCAAATACAACACCCTATATATTTTTTGCGTTTCGAAGTCCTTAAGATATACTGATTATTTTTTATGTTATATTCTCTATACCTAAATGCCATAGTTTCGGAGTTATTGCTACATTTATTAAAAAAAATTTAAAGAAATTATAAAAATCAATTTTTTCGGCCCTTGTAGATATTATTTTACGTTCTTTGGGTCATTGGGAACAAAAAAGATCTTTTGTAATTATTTTTCTCTAAAGTTAATCGTTTTCGAGTTATAAACAATTTAAAACTGAAAAAAATCGAATAATGACGATTTTCAAGGTTCAAAAACAAAAATAAAAAACATTATTTTTGTAACTGCGGAGTACCCAAACCCTTCTTCCAGGGGCTCGCTATAAAATTTTTTGGCACGATTTATTCTAAAACATTGCTTTTTAATAAATGTTAATGAAGCGCATATGAGATGACGGGCGATCGGGCTTCATTAACAACTAAAAAACAATATTTTAGAATTAAACAAGCTCAAATTACTTATTGGTAACTGATAAAATAAGACTTTAACTTGAATATTTCTATACTTGGCAGTTTCAAAAATAATATTTTTGATTTGTGTTTTTTAACCTTGAAAATCGTAATTATTCGATTTCTTTTCAGTTTTAAATTATTTATAACGCGAAAACGAATAACTTTAGAGAAAAAATACAAGAGAACTTTTTTGTTCCCAATGGTCCAAAGAACGTAAAATAATGTCTACGCAGGCCGAAAAAAGTGATTTTTATAACTTGCTTAAAAAGTTTTTTTAAATAAATATAGCAATAACTCCGAAATTATGGCCTTTAGGTATAGGGAATAAAACATGGCAACTAATCAGTATTTCTTAAGGACTTCAAAACGCAAAAAATATACAGGGTATTCCATTTGAAATAACAAAGTTAATTAAATTTTTAGAAAAACGGAAGATCTGACAACAATGTAAGTATTACTATAATATCGGCCACATTAGAAAACCCCAACCCACCACAATCCATAAAAATCGTGCAAGCCATTTTGGAGATAATTGAGGGTTTCCATACATAAAACTCACTCTATATTATATTATATTATATTATTACACATATGTAATTATATTATACACATTATTAATACACATTAATTATTAATACACATTCATAATTGGTTCAATACTTCAATGCAATCAATTTGAACTTTTTATGATAAAATTAGTGAATTAGTCAGTACTTTGATTGTATATTTTGAGTCTATAAAAATACGACTATATTAGTTGCAATCAATTATCAAATTGATAAGATACAGTGTGTCGCATTTAAGATGAAGACACCCCCATGTTTCGGCTATAAAAATATATACAGATTTGAAATTTTGCACAGTCATACAGGGTGATGGTTCACAATTTTTAAAATAGTCAACTGAACTTTAAATTTTAAACGCGGCCTACTGCGAATCCACAAACGGGATGAATTTTCGATATGCGATTCGATTTGCTTCGCGTTACAGATATCGATAAAAGTTATTTGGAAAAGTTGTTCCAAATATTATTATAACCCCACATACCAAATTTTATGACAAAATTCACAATTTTAGTTCTTTTTCAATTGTTATAATAGTCAGGATCCTAAATCCTAAAATTGGCTTTCCCGAGATGCATCTCGAGACAGCCAAAAACGGTTTTTTCGATTTTTTCGGTCTTTCCGCTCAGATATTAAAAATTCTGCCTCTGCCATTTAAAAGAACGGCAAAAAGTACTCAAAAAAATACTATTTAAAAGTTGGCCAAATCATATTATCTTAACCTAAAAAAGTTTTGAAAATTTCAAAAATGGGCTCATGGGCCCATTTTTCATTAAAAAAATCTGAAAAAAATGATGTTGTTTTGTATTCAAAAGATACAACCTCTTGAATTTTTTCAGATTTTTTGAAGTAAAATTGCGCTCACAAAAAAATAAAACCTAAAAATTCTTCTTTTCTCGATTTTAGACGTTTTAGGACCCCTGGGAAGCTAAAAATTTGCATGAGGGCATAATTTTATATCCTTTATCGAAAACATAAGTAGCGGGGCTGATCGGTGCGGGGGCATTTTTGACCATCTTATCCCGCTATAGCCTTTATCAAAGAAAAATCGTTCTACGTTACCCTACGAATTTTTTAGCCCAACGATTATACTGATTGAGAATTAGAATTAGTAAAGAGGTTATATAAGAAACTTACCTTTTCTTCATCTCTTTCTTTCGCTAACATATCAATATGACAAACTAATCGCTTTATTTCGTTCTCCTGGTCCGCAATACAGGTTTCTAAATCTTCTACTTGAGTTTCTAAAGCATCTCGTTCTCTTTCAATAGTTTTGGCTTTTTCAACTTGAGTTCGCAGAATGTCGCACTCACATTCCAAACCAATAAGATTTTCATATTTTGACTTAAAAATATCTCTTTCAGCTTTAAATACTTCTGATCGTTTTAAATGCTTTTGCATCTCTTCAAAATCTCCTTGCATTCTTATATATTCGTCTAGACTGTCCTTCAGATGATCCCTTTCTAAGATAAGACACTCTTTATCCTCGCAAAGATATTTCAGACTTTCCATTTCATGTTCCATGCATATTAACCTTGAACGTAATGTATCACCTTCAGCTTGCTTGTTGTAGTTCTCTATTTCAACTGCCGAAAATCTCTCACGAAGCTCGTTCATTTCCTCTTCAATTAACGCCTTTTCTTTACTCAGTTTCAACAAATTATCTTCCAGCTCAGCTACTCTACCAGCTTTCTTTTTTAAAATAGTAACTTCTTGGTCCAGACCACGAAGTTCCTCTAGTTTTTGACTTAAACGATCTCTGTCTTCCAAAACATCGTCCAAAAGAAGAGATCGTTGCTTAAATATTTCTACATCTTCTGGAAGATAGCTGTACGCATATAGCTGTTTTTCAAGTTTGTTAACTTTGTTTTTTAATGTATCTCTTTCTCGTATTGTGTTATTGAGGCGATCTATTTTGTGTTTAAGTTCATGTAATTGGAGTGGGGTGTGCTCCCTACACCCAAGTATTGCAAACATTTTGTCATATTCGTAAATCTGAGTTTTTAATTCTTTATTCTGTTTCTGCACATCAGATAGTTTTGAGCAATATCCTTTTAACACTTTTTCGAACTCTTTCTTAATCTGTTCGGGTTCTATGTGGGATGTGTCTATTCGTTCAACCATCTGGTCGATTTCGGTTTCAAGGGTATTTTTTATCTGTTGGTAGTTGAACTCGGTATAGGTAGGTCTACCGAAATTATTATATTCACTTGGACCTTCACCATAATTATGATCTTTATTCTGAGGATTATCTGATGCTATGACTCCCTAAAAGAAATAATTTCTATTATTGATTAGTATTACTGAAGGCAATAGTCAGTTTAGACCGGGCTGTATCGTCACCCCCGTTAGCGAAATTATTCCGATTTGATTTTTTTGCACAAACTTACTCAAAAAGAGGTCCTTATAACATATCCACAGGGTGCCGTTCGGTGGCGTGGTCAAAACAAATTCACAAAATTAATTTTTTCATTTCGAACAATATTTTTTTTAGATAATTTGGATCATTCTGAGCAAAAAAGTTTTCTTGTTATTTTTCTCTAAAATTGATTGTTCTCGAGTTATATGCGATTAAAAATTTGAAAAATACGAAAATAGCCATTTTCAAGTCTTAAAAACTCAATTAAAAATTATTATTATGAAATTCAAAAAGTGACCAAAATCAAGTTCCCCTTCTTATATCCTTCTTCACGGCACTGAAAAGATTTTTGTCATTATTTTATTACAAAGCTGCTATTTTTAATTACTACCAATTAGCGCTCTAGTCCAACTGTATCGTCGCCCTCGTTAGCGAAACTATTTCAATTAGATTTTTTTGCACAAACTTACTCAAAAAGAGGTCCTTATAACACATCCACAGGGTGCCGGGCGGTGCCGTGGTCGAAAAATTGTTTAAGCAATTTTTTTTAAACAAATTCACAAAAATATTTTTTTTATTTCGAACAATATTTTTTTAGATAATTTGGATCATTTTGAACAAAAAGGTTTCTTGTAATTTTTCTCTTAAATTGATTGTTGTCGAGTTACATGCGATTAAAAATTCGAAAAATGCGAAAATGACCATTTTCAAGTCTTAATAACTCGATTGAAAATTATTATTATGAAATTCAAAAAGTGACCCAATCAAGTTTCAAACCTCTTCTTTCAGGTTCTGAAGAGATTTTTGTCATTATTTTATTACAAAGCTGCTAATTTTAATTATTAACAATTAGCGCCATAGTCCAACTGTATCTTCGCCCCCGTTAGCGAAAATATTTTGATTAGATTTTTTTGCACAAACTTACTCAAAAAGAGGTCCTTATAACACATCCACAGGGTGCCGCACCGGGCGGTGCCGTGGTCGAAAAATTGTTTAAACAATTTTTTTTAAACAAATTCACAAAAATATTTTTTTTATTTCGAACAATATTTTTTTAGATAATTTGGATCATTTTGAACAAAAAGGTTTCTTGTAATTTTTCTCTTAAATTGATTGTTGTCGAGTTACATGCGATTAAAAATTCGAAAAATGCGAAAATGACCATTTTCAAGTCTTAATAACTCGATTGAAAATTATTATTATGAAATTCAAAAAGTGACCCAATCAAGTTTCAAACCTTTTCTTTCAGGTCCTGAAGAGATTTTTGTCATTATTTTATTACAAAGCTGCTAATTTTAATTATTAACAATTAGCGCTATAGTCCAACTGTATCTTCGCCCCCGTTAGCGAAAATATTTCGATTAGATTTTTTTGCACAAACTTACTCAAAAAGAGGTCCTTATAACACATCCACAGGGTGCCGCGCCGGGCGGTGCTGTGGTCGAAAAATTGTTTGTATAATTTTTTTTAAACAAATTCACAAAAATCATTTTTTCATTGCAAACGATTTTTTTTTGGATAATTTGGGTTATTCTGAGCAAAAAAGGTCTCTTGTAATTTTTCTCTAAAATTGATCGTTGTCGAGTTATATGGCCATTTTCGCGGCACCGCCCGGCAGCATATTTATAGATGCTAGCGTGTGTAGACAATAGGGTGTTGAAATCAGTTAGAGTTTGGATAAACAGTACATTTACAGATGCTAGCGTGTGTAGAGACCAGGGTGTTGAAATCAGTTAGGGTTTGGAAAAACAGTACATTTACAGATGCCAGCGTGAGTAGACACCACGGTGTTGAAATCAGTTAGGGTTTGGAAAAACAGTACATTTACAGATGCTAGCGTGTGTAGACACCATGGTGTTGAAATCGGTTAGGGTTTGGAAAAACAGTACATTTACAAATAATCAGACTAACAGATTTGGACACCAGAGTGTTGAAAACAGCTAGATTTTTTAGTGGAAATACATGCATAGGCGCTAACGTCTATTGACATTGATTTTATACAGTATGGTGCAAATGTCTGAAATAAATTCATTATTTCGGAAGCCAGCGACTTAGAAAAATCCTAAAATAGGTCGATTTTTAGGATTTTTCTTGATGATCTACCATGCATAAATCCAAATTGATTCTCGGATATTTCGGTCTCTTCACGTATCCGTCTATCAATTACTCTTTCCCATATTTTCATGGTGTGGCTAAGCAGTTTTATAGCCCTGTAGTTTGTACATTGTTGTATATCTCCCTTGTTTTTGTAAACAGGTACCAGTATACTGCTTCTCCATTCGTCTGGCATTTGTCCAACTTCCATAATTCTATTAAATAGACCTGCTAGCCTCCTTGTTCCTGTCTCTCCCAATGCTCTCCATACTTCCCCAGGAATATCATCTGGTCCTACCGCTTTTCCTTTCTTTATTTTTTGAAGCGCTTGAGCCACTTCCTCGTTGGTTATTTTGGTGACCATTGCTGCTACTGTCTCCGTTGACTCTACAGGCTGTCTGTCAAATTCTTCATTTAATAAGCTGTCAAAGTACTTTCTCCATCTCTTTTTGACATCCCTTTCGTGAACTAGTATTTTATTATTTTCATCTCGGATACATCTAATCTGATTAAAATCTTTTGCTTTCTTTGCTCTCTGTTTAGCTATTTTATATATCTTCGTTTCGCCTTCCCTGGTATCAAGTTGATCGTATAGGTTTGAATACGCTTCTGCTTTAGCTTTTGCTACTGCTACTTTCGCTTCCTTTTTGGCGACCATATAGTTTTGAAGATCTATGTCCGATCTGGTTTCTTGCCACTTTTTATATAATTTTCTCTTCTCTTTTATTTTTCCTTGTACTTCATTTGACCACCACCAAGTTTCTTTATCCTCAAACTTCTTTCCTGACGTTTTACCAAGTATTTCAATAGCCATCTCTCTAATAATATTGGCCATTTTTCTCCAAATTGTGTTAGGGCTTCCTTTCATGTTCCAACATATTTTTTCTACTATTCTTTCCCTGAATAGACCTTCCTTCTCATCTTTTAGCATCCACCACTTGATTTTTTGTGGTCCTCTCCGATATTTTTGTTTAGTTTCGCTTTTTACTTCGATGTCCAGAACAAGCAGCTTATGTTGTTGGCTTACTGTCTCACTAACTATTACCTTGCAGTCCTTGCATTCACGTATGTCTTCTTTCCTTATCATGAAGTAGTCTATTTGGGATCGATGTTGTCCACTTTTGTAGGTAATAAGTTGAGTTTCTCTCTTTTTAAAGAATGTGTTAACAATCGCCATATCCAATGCTGTTGCTAATTCTAGCATGTTATCTCCAGCTTCATTTCTAGTTCCAAAGCCTAATCCCCCATGTCCCCCAAGCCTAATATAAATATTAACATAATTATTTATATAGGGTGTCCAAGAAAAAATTTTTTGAATTAAATTAAGTGACACAAAAAGAAGAATGTATGCAATTTATTTAATTCAAAATACACTCTACTGTCAGAAAACAGAAAAACAGCTTTTTAATAAATAAACATTGCTTTTCGCTTAATTTTAATGTTCAAGCTGCAACCCATCTGTCTCTTGGCAGTTTGAACATTTTAATTTAAGCGGAAAGCAATGTTTATTTATGAAATTATACATATTATATTATTCTTCTTTTTGTATAAATTAATTTAATTCAAAATAATTTTTCTAGGACACCCTATATAAATAATTATGTCAATTTTTATATTACTGAATAGAGAATTGAATAAACTTTCAAATGAGCTAGCACACGACTAAAAAAATCATCGATTGCGTCATCACTCCCAGATGGATGACCTCACTAGTATGGTATATATGTCAAAAAGTCATAATTTAAAATTAAAAATGGAACTGTTTCAGGATTTTTCCTTAAAGTCGGTGGCTTTCGAAATAATAAATTTATCCAGATATTTACACTGTACCTACTGTATAAAATCAATGTCAATAGCCGTTAGCATCTATGCATGTATAACCACTAAAAAAACTAGCTGGTTTCAACACTCTGGTGTCCAGATCTGTTAGTATTTGTAAATGTACTGGTTTTCCAAACCCTAACTGATTTCAACACACTGGTGTCTACACACGCTAGCATACGTAAATATGCCGCCCGGCACCCTGTGGATATGCTATAAGGACCTCTTTTTGAGTAAGTTTGTGTAAAAAAATCGAATCGGAATAATTTCGCTAGCGGGTGAGACGATACAGCCCGGTTTAGTTAGCATAGCGGTCTGAGGCACTCTATCGACAAATCTAGAGGATTTGCGATCGAGTTTTGAGCCCCGGCCGGTGAATAAAAAAATAAAAAGGGTAACGGCATAGTCATAGTCTAAAATTCTAAGGAATCTACGGCTTGGTCTGGAATAAACTGGTGTCTGATCAGCCTATGGAGGAGCGTTACGGCAAGGGATAAGGGCTTGCGGCTAAGTTATTACTCCTCCATGGATTCCTACCGGAAGGGCCTGGATGCCTAAAAAACGGTGTATATAGAACAGTACAGAGGAACAACAAAGAATGTCACTTTTTCATAAATTTTTGCTTTTCTCGCCATGTGGTAGCAAACACTGAGGACTATCGACTAGTCTATCTATTCAGGATAATAACCAGAAAAGTAAGTCTATATAAATTTTCTAAGAATTTGTATCCAGACGAAGAACGATAATTGTCCACACGCTACCGAACAAAAACAAGGAATGTCAGCAGTTTTTTGGTGCATTATTAAATTAATAAGTTAATATAGATTAATATTATGTTAAGATTATAGAATGAAATTCTACTAAGAATCTCTAAAGTAGTTTTTAGATATCACAAGAATTAAACCTTTATTGGTGATTAGTTCAATATGTATAAAATGTGATATTCCTTGTTTTCCCCGTACTCTTCGTGAAGTGCTCACTTGGCAGACGTCAGTAGACCAAGATGGTTGTCTAAGACTTCGTGTAGGGATTCGTCATGTTCCCGGTAGGTATCCATTAACATCGGCTTTAAGACTTTACAATTTTACAATTTAGCAACGTAAATTCTACATATCACTGTTTGGTTTTGGGACTATTTAGCAAGTACAAGAGTTAACTGATGATGGACTGATAGGTCCGAACACGTTCATTCTGAACATATTTATGTAATACAGTTGGATTTTTAAGATTTTTAATTAAATTATACATACTACTAAGGAGTTTTTACTTTGATGTTAGAGCTTTTACTACATGGTATACAGCTAACTCCCGGAAACTTTCCCGTTTTAAATTAAAATTAAATAACCATTTTCAATTTCGTTGCAACACGAAACTACAGCCGCATCATTATTCCAGTTCAATCAGAGAGTGCAGCAAGCACCTCTACCGGTTTCGAAACTTAATAGTCTCTCATCAGGAGGCACATATGCTGCTCTCTCTGACCCAACTAAGACAAACCCCGGCGTGCAGTCACGGATTGCAACGAACGAAATGGCAGGGATGCCCTAGCGGCAACAGCTACCAAAAAACTACATCCAAAAATGTCATTCTACATCCTACCAGACTGAAAACAATGGGAACCTTCTCAGGTAACACCTCCGAGGCTTCTACAATTTTCAAGCCATAACGGATGCTGAGACTAAGGAAGATGAGGGAATTTTACAATTTATAATTCACGTCCCATCTGCTCAGCGCGTTAAAGTTCCAATTAGAATGGTTCCCTTCGTATGAATATATAGAATATATAGAATGACATTTTTGGATGTTGTTTTATGTGCTATTAGATTGAAAACTTAGTTTTTTGATAGCTGTTGCCGCTAGGGCATCCCTGCCATTTCGTTCGTTGCAATCCGTGACTGCACGCCGGGGTTTGTCCTAGTTGGGTCAGAGAGAGCAGCATTGTGCCTCTTGATGAAAGATTAATAAGTTTCGAAACCGGTAGAGGTGCTTGCTGTACTCTTTGATTGAACTGGAATAATGATGCGGCTGTAGTTTCGTGTTGCAACTAAATTGAAAATGGTTAGGTATTCAATTTTGATTTATGTTTACTCCCATTGGAGTACGAAGGGAACCATTCTCGTTGGAACTTTAACGCGCTGAGCAGATGGAACGTGAATTATAAATTGTACAATTCCCTCATCTTCCTTAGTCTCAGCATCCGTTATGGCTTGCAAATTGTAGAAGCATCGTAGGTGTTACCAGAGAAGGTTCCCATTGTTTTCAGTCTGGCAGGATGTAGAATGACATTTTTGGATGTTGTTTTATGTGCTATTAGATTGAAAACTTAGTTTTTTGATGATAGTTTTTTGATAGCAGTTGCCGCTAGGGCAACCCTACCACTTCGTTCATTGCAATCCGTGACTGCACGCCGGGGTTTGTTCTAGTTGGGTCAGAGAGAGCAGCATATGTGTCTCCTGATGAGAGACTATAAGTTTCGAAACCGGTAGAGGTGCTTGCTACACTCTCTGATTGAACTGGAATAATGATGCGGCTGTAGTTTCGTGTTGCAACGAAATTGAAAATGGTTATTCATTTTTTATTTTTTTGCCTGCTTTAGTTTAGAGAAAACTAATAGACGCACAGTAAAGATGGATCACTTGAGAAATACACTTCCCCGAAACAGCTGTTCTCCTTCTTTGGGTACCGTCTTCTTAGCGAAGGTTGGCGATGACTTCTGCAAAGTCTTCTCTATTTTGGGCTTTTCTTATTCGACTTTGAAAGTCTAATCCTGTCCACTCTTTGATGTTGCGCAGCCAGGTAATTTGTCGTCTACCCGGACCGCGTCTTCCTTCTATTTTCCCTTCCATAATAAGTTGAAGGAAGTTATACCTGTCGTGTCTAAATATGTGTCCAAGATAAGATGTTTTACGTCTCTTGACAATTTCTGTGAGTTCACGTTCTCTACTCATACGCCTTAAAACTTCTTCATTTCTAACGCGGTCGGTCCATGGAATTTTCAGCATACGACGAAATACCCACATCTCAAAGCTCTTTAAACGTCGTAACGAGCTGACTGTTAACGTCCAAGCTTCCACGCCGTCCAACAGTACACTATATACATAACACTTTATCATGCGGTATCGTAGGGACAGATCAAGATTGCGGGCAGTGAGTAACTGTCGCATCTTTAAGAAGGTGTTTCTTGCCTGTTCTATTCTACATATTTAATCTCTTGTTCTTGGTCTAAGGTTTCATGTATCCAACATCCTAGGTACTTAAACTTTTTCACTTGTTCAACGAGATTGTTGTTGGCTAGGATGTTTATAACTGGTGTGTGCTTTTTTGAAATTACCATTGTTTTAGTTTTTTTTTACATTCTCCTTGAGACCATATAGTTCTCCTTCCTAGAAACAGCTGTAGTGAAAATAAATTGCAATACATTTTTTGGTATTGCAGAAGGCAAAATGTTTCAATGTTTTATTCTTAGAAAAACTGAGAAAAATCACTTAACAATCGAAATACACATGGGCGAAATACACAGGTATTAATGTATACCCTTTTTATTCAGTTGCAATGTGAAAGCAAAACTTTCTTATTTTTCACTTAGTACAGAGAGCGCAAACCACTAACCAGCACTCTAAATCGACGATTTTCGACTCTAATTATATTGGAGTCATCATCAGAGAGGCGCAGGTTTGCTGTTCTCTGCCCCAAGTGACGAAACTCCGAGAGTTTATCTTCGCATTGCAACCGACGTTATGGAGTAGGTGCCTAGCGATATCTGCTAAATGAGTCAAAGATTTTACCCGTGTTGAGCTGCCCCCCCCCCCACTTGCAAAAATCAAAAAACAAATAGCCCTGATTCTGATTTATGAGCTATTTATGAGCTCTCATATTCTGCAAACTAAAAATTTTGAGCTCGTTCCACTGAGCAGGAATTTAATACTATAGTGGGGGGGGGGGGGGCTGAGTCAGCCCCCCCCCACTACTTAAAAATAGGAATATTGAATCGGTTTTTGCGGCAGAATTACGAGCTATTTATGAGCTCTTGAAATTATATAGTTTCGATTTTTGAGCTCATCCTCTTCACCCCTAAACAACCCTTTAATTGATTTAACTTAAGAGAAAAATGCTGAGAAAACTTAAAATATATCGTATTGCGGATATAATTCCTACAGCTTATATACTCTAAGAATAATCTATTAAATCACGTGCATTTCAATTATTGAGCTACAACCCCTTCGCAAGAAAACCACCCTATCTTCCCGGCTTAAGAGAAAGTTGTACTTAAAATGCATTAAACTAATTATTTGGCGACTACATATCATTTAATAATTTATAAGCTTCCAAATTACGCGCATTTAGATCAGTAAATTGCAATTTATTTTGTATAGTGCAGTCACTGAAGGTAAAAATTAACGATTACCTTCAATTTCGGTGAACCTTCATCGATTTTCACGAAAATTGGTCAGTGGTTAGAGGATACGTCAAGAAACAAAGGTGACATGGTACCACCTTGCGCTTTTACCCTGAGGGTGGATACCGCCCCTTCTCGGGGGTGAAAATTATTTTATAAAAAATAACTGCACAAATCAATAAAAGAACAAATTAAAAGCAAAATTTATTATATAAAGTTAATAAAATAAGTCAATACTTTTTAAGTTATTAAAGATCAAAGATTTTAATTATTCGTGAAAAAAATGCAAGTTATGCAGCGGTTTTTCGTAAATCACTGAAAAACTGTAAGTTTTTACAAAAAAGTTAATAGTAGTTTAATTCGTATATCTTATATTCTAAGAATAAACTCTTAAATCACGCGCCTTTCGATTATAGAGCTACAACCCCTTCGCAAGAAAACCATCCCATATTCCCGGCTTAAGAGAGAGTTGTACTTAAAATAGTTTAAATTAATTATTTGGCGACTACATATCGTTTAATAATTTATGAGCTTGCAAAATATACGCATCTCAGTTATTGAATTGCCATTTTCTTTCTATAGTGCAGTCACTGAAGGTAAAAATCAACTATGACCTTGGATTTCGGTAAATCTCCATTAATTTTCACGAATTGACAATAACAACTTGGGGTTTTAGCCTGGGGTATATGTCACCCCTTCTCGGGGGTGAAAATTACTTTATTAAAAATAACCCCACAAATCTAGAGAGGGACAAATTGTAAGCAAAATTTGTTATATAATGTGATTAAAATAAATCAATACTTTTTGAGTTATTAAATATCAAATATTTTAATTTTTGTGAAATAAAATGCACGCTTTAAAGCTGTTTTTCAAAAATAACTCAAAAACTGTAAGTTTTTACAAAAAAGTTTTCATCACTAAAATTGAAGCTAATAAAAAATATAATAAATTGCTTACTTGAAAAACCCTTTAATGTTAATTTAAAGTAAGTTATTGGTAATTAAATGTATATTTTTTTCTGCGACTGTTCAAATCTAAGGATTCAAGCTCCTAAATAACGGGAAAGAGATGCATTTTTTAACACTTAGGTACTAAATATTTGTCAAAGTACTTAGAAATACCTATCAAAAATGAGCTCCAGAAAAAGTTGATAGCATCAAAATCCGCTCATCAATTTTCGTGAAAATGGATGGAGATTTACCGAAATCGAAGGTCATAGTTGATTTTTACCTTCAGTGACTGCACTATAGAAAGAAAATGGCAATTCAATAATTGAGATGCGTATATTTTGCAAGCTCATAAATTATTAAACGATATGTAGTCGCCAAATAATTAATTTAAATTATTTTAAGTACAACTCTCTCTTAAGCCGGGATAATGGGATGGTTTTCTTGCGAAGGGGTTGTAGCTCAATAATCGAAAGGCGCGTGATTTAAGAGTTTATTCTTAGAATGTAAGCTATACGAATTAAACTACTATTAACTTTTTTGTGAAAACTTACAGTTTTTCAGTGATTTACGAAAAACCGCTTCAAAACATGCATTTTTTTCACGAATAATTAAAATTTGTGATCTTTAATAACTTAAAAAGTATTGACTTATTTTATTAACTTTATATAATAAATTTTGCTTATAATTTGTTCTTTTATAGATTTGTGCAGTTATCTTTTATAAAATAATTTTCACCCCGAGAAGGGGCGGTATCCTCCCTCAGGGTAAAGGCGCAAGGTGGTACCATGTCACCTTTGTTTCTTGAGATATCCTCTAACCACTGACCAATTTTCGTGAAAATCGAAGGTTCACCAAAATTGAAGGTAATCGTCCATTTTTACTTTCAGTGACTGCACTATACAAAATAAATTGCAATTTACTGATTTAAATGCGCGTAATTTGGAAGCTTATAAATTATTAAATGATATGTAGTCGCCAAATAATTAATTTAATGCATTTCAAGTACAACTTTCTCTTAAGCCGGGAAGATAGGGTGGTTTTCTTGCGAAGGGGTTGTAGCTCAATAATCGAAATGCACGTGATTTAATAGTTTATTCTTAGAGTATATACGCTATAGGAATTATATCCGCAATACGATATATTTTAAGTTTTCTCAGCATTTTTCTCTTAAGTTAAATCAATTAAAGGGTTGTTTGGGGTGAAGGGGATGAGCTCAAAAATCGAAACTATATAATTTCAAGAGCTCATAAATAGCTCGTAATTCTGCCGCAAAAACCGATTCAATATTCCTATTTTTAAGTAGTGGGGGGGCTGACTCAGCCCCCCACTAAAGTATTAAATTCCTGCTCAGTGGAACGAGCTCAAAATTTTTAGTTTGCGGAATATGAGAGCTCATAAGTAGCTCATAAATCAGGGCTATTTGTTTTTTGATTTTTGCAAGTGGGGGGGGGGCAGCTCAACACGGGTAAAGATTTCAACCTAATAAAAATATTTAAAACATTTAAAAATATTCAAAATATTTGTAAAGATATTTAATTGAAAACTTATTGGACCAATTTCCTGGTAACACCCCAATGGCTTCTAAAATTTGCAAGCCAGATGGATGCTGAAGCAAAGAAGACAAGAGGGAGTTAAACCCCTTAAACCACATTTTTAATTTTTCCTAAAGTTATGGACCTGGTATATTTTTGATCGAAATTAAAATTCTCACCCAGGTCAAGATACAGTCATATTCTTCCTATTAATCATCGCTGATTATCAGAAAAAGAAAATAAATTTAAAACTCTTATCTTCTGATAAGATACGATAGTACACATAATATTCAACTAGTATAACAAGCAATACAATATTATTAGTAATAAATAGGTGGGTTAATGTGATAATTGTAAAATAAAAATGAACAAAATAGCATGTGTTACATTTGGTGATGAATCAGTTGGTTTAAGAAGCCTTCTTATAACATATACGACGAATGCGTTTCCTGCAGAATATGTACCTACTGTTTGGGACAATGGTGAATACGAGACCACTCTGGATGGCAAAGATGTGAGTTTGTCTCTAATTTCTATGGCAGGTCAACAGGAATACAGTAGATTACGACCACTTGCCTACGAGATGGCGGACATATTCCTGTTAGGATTTTCTATTGGATCTCCAAGCAGTTTAACCAGTCTTCAGATCGTTTGGGTACCAGAAATAAGAAAACTTTGCCCAAATACACCTATAGTGATAGTAGGACTAAAAAAAGATCTAAGAGATAATCCTGACACTGTGAAGTTATTGAAACAAAAAAATCTTAAACCTATACCGTTCTCATATGGTGTAAAAATGGCTCAACAATTAGGAGCAGCGAAATATATTGAGTGTTCTGCTTTGAAACAGGAAGGGGTTAAAGAAGTATTTGAGGAGGTAATTAGAGCCTTTAGAGCCCATCAAAGTAGAAAAAACAAATGTATTATATCGTAATATGTCGAATATGATTATTATCATATTCGACATATCTTATTTTTAAAGACATAATATTATGCCGCATTTATACTCAGCCTTTGCCACTGCTAATGCCGCTGTCGGCAATATTGGCCGAAATACGATATCGACGCGAGTGAAGTGTTTACACCAGTCCTCACCAATGTCGGCAATATCTTCATGACTTCATTACTCACTCGCATTCGCGCTGCCTCTCCTTTGACTTCCGTCACAAAAACAGACTTTTTGGGGAGCACCGTGCAATGGCCAGTAGCATGAGCAGCGGCAGCCCGAGTAAGCTATTTACACATTCACGCTGTTCACTGCCCAATTCCCTGTCCAACAGGACTGAGTGTAAATCCGGTATAAGCTATCGACAAACTATATATAGCTAGTTAATTTTAAACAATTTATTTATACTAGGGACACTTTTGATGTTATTATTTTTACAATATATTTTTTTGTAATTGTCCACACATTAACTAATTATAAATTTTTCTTAAAGTAGATGAAAATGTTGAAAAGTAATAAAAATCCTTTCCAAATTACTTTTTTGTCAATTTAACTTCTCGTCGTATTAAAAAAAAAATGTAGGGCCTTGAAACCCCAAGAACAAGATTCAATAAACGAGATAATTCAATAATTATGCTCTAATCATTACTATTTTCTTCCACAACTCGGAAAATTTCGATCACACGAAAAGAATTGTAATAAAAGAAATGATAAAAAATCATATTTTCAATAATTTCAGTTCTTACACTTTTTGTCGAAAAGTTGAAAATGGCGGAGATTTTGAGCAAAAACGGTTCTGGTTTAAAATCAAGATTGCTGCTAACGCAACGGCGGAATTCAGTCTCGATTTTAAATTTACAGTACCTACTACTGAACCACCTAAAATTAGAAAAATAAAATTTGGGGTAGCTCGGCATGCAAGGTTAGGCCCGTTATTCATCTAACCCGACTGTAGTATTATTATTATTACATAGAGTAACCGCCACCCTACTAGATACATAGAAACACTGAGCTATTACAGTCCTGGACCCTTCACTTGTTGCAATGTTTATTTTTATGTCTAGTGATGTTTAGGACGTCATAAAATGTATAGAAACTGAATATTAACATAGAAAGTTGACAAATAATAGATCAGCTGTATAGGTCTGGATCCCGCGTAAGGGTGTCTAGTCGGACAAACTTTGATATATGGGAACACTGGAACAGGGGAAGTTTTAATTGTGGAACAGGTTAAAAATTTGGAACGGTCAGACCACGAAAACGGTACATGTATTTTGTCCGACAGAACAGACTTAAACTCTCCGAACAGAGATTAAACTCTCATGCAAAAATCAGACTGCTATTTATCACCTGCCATAATTCCTGTCATTTGACATATTCTACATGTTCCACTCATTAAAACGCCCATTTGGTGATAAATAGCAGTCTGATTTTTGCATGAGAGTTTAATCTCTGTTCGGAGAGTTTAAGTCTGTTCTGTCGGACAAAATACATGTACCGTTTTCGTGGTCTGACCGTTCCAAATTTTTAACCTGTTCCACAATTAAAACTTCCCCTGTTCAAGTGTTCCCTTATATCAAAGTTTGTCCGACTAGACACCCTTAAGCTATTAACAAATTTTCAGCTTGCTAATAATCAACTTTTTTTTCATACGCGGGATCCAGACCTGACTTTTATTTTTATAGTTGTCATTTTGTTAAAGTTGTAAAAGTTTTAAATTATTGTAATATTCTTGGTATTTTAATAAAGTTGTTTTAAAGCAGAGTAACAATAGTAATAACTAATAATGTATTTTTTGTATGGAAAACAAAAATTATTTTTAATAGTTTCTTCACAGTAACATGACAGAGATGAAAGTTACATCTGAGAACGGACCGGATTCGCCCACAAGCATAACAATTAGGTACCTACCCATGTATCTAGTAGCTTGGTGCTTACTGTATATGTACTTACACAAATGAATATGTTTATTAAAGAATAACTTACTTTGAGATCTTCAAGTTCTTGCTGCGATTGTTCTAATTTTCGTCTTAAATCATCGCGTTCCTCAATAACGTTTTTAATGTTGTCTAGTTGTTGAATAGTATCTGCAGCAATTTTTTTCTGTTCTGAACAGTATGTTTGTTTGATCTAAAATATATTTTTTTAGTTAATAAACGTATAACTCCAAATTTTGTAAAATATCATTCTAAGAAATATCATTGAAGACAACCCTTGGGCATGGATTTTTCGATATTTACTTTTATGTGTTAGATAATTGTAACAGAAGAAGATAAAGCCATTCAGCCTGTTAAATAAATAAAATAGAAGAAGATGTAGATGCCACACAGTTTGGATTCAGAGGAGGACTAGAAACAAGGAGACTTTGTTCGCTTTTAACGTTCTCACACAAAGACGACTAGATATGAACCAGGATCTCTATGTCTGCTTTATAGTTTATCAAAAGGCTTTTGATAGAGTGCGACATTAAAAACTATTTTCAAGAATGTTTTCAAGAAATATGCTGACTGACACCTGGACCGGAATGCAATAAGTCAATTTATCTTGTGTCTTTGTATGTTTTTTTAATTTTTTTTATAGTGTAGGAAACAAAGGTTGAACCTTGTAAAATGGACACAAGTCCGGTTTTATTTTTTTTCTGGTATAGCAAGGGGTGCTTATTATAAGACTAACTTTTTCTGAAAAAATTTCGCCCCGGAACCTCCCTTTTCACCCCTTTAAAGGGGGTAATTTGTGGTTTTTTGCGGAACGTAGCCCTTCCTGTAACTTTTACAAAAAATTTTTTCTATAGAAATATGAAGAGGACTATATTTTCTACGATTTATTTCCGACAGCATCTCTCTATCATCCACCGTTTAGCGGGGGTGGCGCCCTAAATTTGACAAGTTTTTAAAAAAGATGTTTTTAAAAAATATATATTTTTCCCTAACTGTAACGGAAATTAAGAAGAAATCCTGCGGCAATTATTCACAAACAATTGAATGATTTTTTGGTATAGGTTTCACTTACGGGTAATTGCCCTTTTTTTTAATTACAGGGTGTTACATTTTAAAAAACCTCTTTTTATACCATCTGAACCGTTTATGCTAGAGTAAAAATACTTTCAGCGATTACCCATGTACTGGTGCTATTTACAAATTTGTATAATGCACCCCCATTTTTTCCCCGGAACCACCACAAAACAAAGAAGAATTAATAAATAAATTGATTTTCTTGGAATCCTTCACACACAATGCCCTTTATTAATATGCTTCATATATCATTTTGTGCACGTTATTATTACCCATGCATGGACTCCAAAAGCAATTTCCTAGTGCAACCCTTGTGGCAAAAAAAAAATAAAATGGGGGGTTGAAATTTTTTTTTTGTTTTTTGCTTTTTGATTTTTATGGGCATATGCTTCATCAACAGTGCTTTTCAAAAATATATATGATTATTGCAACATCTCTGCGAAAACCACCCCTATCCTTGAAAATATACTGCAGAAACTACCCCTATCGCTTGACGAGCATGTTTTTACGATTTTCTCATTACCTATGTATTATTTTTAAACAAAACTTATACAAGGTTAAAGATCACTATTTACTCTAAAAATTATGTCGTATTCATTTTTTCGTATAAGCAACCGTTACGGCACAGTGGCGCCGTAAACCTCATATATCCTTTGGCGGGCTCCAGTTTTTGTTTTTTTTTTCGTCATCTGTTCGTTTTATTGATAAAGTACTTATGCAAAATAAAACAACACAGTGTAACCTACAAATTTTGACTTATGCACATTTTACATTCTTTGCTCCCCAAAGCCACAGTGGTGGCCCAAAATAAATTTTTGCATATTTTCGCCACCTACATGCATTTTATTGCATTAATGCTACCTTAACAGCACAATATTTACCCTTAGGTGGTCGCTACGCAGTGGCGGATCCAGGGAGGGGTGATGGGGGTGATCATCTCCCCCCCCCCTCTCAAACCAAGTGATATTATATTCAAAGATTATAAAAATATTCATTTATTTTTATAGAAATTTAACCAATTGGCACCCCCCTCTTAACGATGCTGGATCCGCCACTGTCACTAAAGCATAAAAAGTCATTCTTATAAAAATAATAATAATATAATATAAGTATTTCTATAAAAATAAATGAATATTTTTATAATCTTCAAATATCATATAACTTGGTTTGAGAGGGGTGGGGGTGATCGCCCCATCACCCCTCCCTGGATCCGCCACTGCTTAGCGACCACTTAGGGGTGAATATTGTGCTATTAAGGTAGCATTAACGCAATAAAATGCGTGTAGGTGGCGAAAATATGAAAAAATTTATTTTGGGCCACCACTGTAGCTTTGGGGAGCAAAGAATGTAAAATGTGCATAGGTCATGATTTGTAGGTTACACTGTGTTGTTTTATTTTACATAAGTACTTTATCAATAAAACAAACAGATGACGAAAAAATAAACAAAAGCTGGAGCCCGTCAAAGCATATATGAGGTTTACGGCGCCACTGTGCCGTAACGGTTGCTTAAACGAAAAAAATGAATAGGACCTAATTTTTAGAGTAAATAGTGGTCTTTAACCTTGTATAAGTTTTGTTTAAAAAAAATGAATAGGTAATGAGAAAATCGTCAAAACATGCTGGATAAGGTATAGGGGTAGTTTCTGCAGTATATTTTCAAGGATAGGGGTGGTTTGCGCAGGGATGTTGCAATAACCATATATATTTTTGAAAAGCACTATTGACGAAGCATATGCCCACATGGTTCAAAAAGCAAAAAACAAAAAAAAAATTTCAACCCCTCATTTTATTTATTGTTTTTGGCTACAGGGGTTGCACTAGGAAATCGCTTTTAGTGTCCATGCATGGGTAATAATAACTTTCACAAAATGATATATGAAGCATATTAATGAAGGGCATTGTGTGTGAAGGATTCCAAGAAAATCACTTTATTTATTAATTCTTCTTTTTTTTTGGTGGTTCCGGGGAAAAAATGGGGCTGCATTATACAAATTTGTAAATAACACCAGTACCTGGGTAATCGCTGAAAGTCTTTTTACTCTAGCATAAACGGTTCAGATGGTATAAAAAGGGGTTTTTTAAAATGTAACACCCTGTAATTAAAAAAAGGGCAATTATCCTTAAGTGAAACCTATACCAAAAAATCAATCATTTATTTGTGAATAATTTCCGCAGCATTTCTTTTTAATTTCCGTTACAGTTAGGGAAAAATATATATTTTTTAAAAACATCTTTTTTAAAAACTTGTCAACTTTGGGGCGCCACCCTTGCTAAACGGTGGATGATAGAGAGATGCTGTCGGAAATAAATCGTAGAAAATATAGTCCTCTTCATATTTCTATAAAAGAAATTTTTTGTAAAAGGTACAGGAAGGGCTACGTTCTGCAAAAACCATAAATTACCCCCTTTAAAGGGTGAAAAGGGGGGTTCCGGGGCGAAATTTTTTCAGAAAAAGTAAGTCTTATAATAAGCACCCCTTGATATGCCAGAAAAAAAATAAAACCGGACTTGTGTCCATTTTGCAAGGTTCAACCTCTGTTTCCTACACTATTAGTTTTGTAACTGGTACCATGTTCAATGATATTTCCTCTTCTTTTAATTTAAGGCCATGGACCTGGTTTTGGTCGATTTTAAGGCTGTAGTCATATTTCTGACGTCAACCGGCAGATCCTCCAAACTTTTCAAGGAACTTCTTGGTAATATTATATAGGTCGTGTCTGTCGGTTTTAAATCCCCTGTTATTTGAGCTAGTCTCTTCGTATTCCTTCGTGTAACGTGCTGATTCAATTATTTCGATCATTTCTGTCTTTTACTTCGTACAATATAAAATAGACTAAGAATCTAATAAAGAGGACCATTATGAGTTAAGGGCGTAGGGGCAATATATCGGCTCCAGTGCTTTTTAAATATATTTTTTCGACTCCTGAGACAACTAATAAATATATTTGAAAAATTTAAACGCAGAATGAAAGACTACATTTTTACCGAAGGCCGAAGGTCGTTAGAATAAAACAAAAATTTTCTTTTGAATGAGATATTTAAAATTGAAAATCACACTAATTTTTTTCTTTTTTTTTTTCTCCTGTAACTTATTAAAATAATCATAGAAGTTTTCAGGGACTTTAGGCCCTCAGTAATAATGCAATCTTTCATTCTGCGTTTAAATTTTTCAAAAATACTTATTAGTTTTTTCAGGATTCGAAAAAAATGAATGCATTTAAAAAGCATTGGAGGCGAAATCTTATGCCTATCCCCCGAAAAGTACGTATTACTTAAACTTAAATCTACCGTACAATTTTATTAGATATTCATTATTGTAACCTGCTTCTTTGATTGTACCTATAAAAATACTTACGTGACCAGCCCTAAAAATTGTTGCCATATTTATAACCTTTTTACATTCTAACTTCTAAATATTCTTGTAAGACATTTGGCTAAATAATTTTATAATTATCATATTATTGTCATTATTATTTGACAAAAATTCTGACAGATATACTATTAGAACCGCGACCTGATATTTAGTCAAAAATTTAAGAATCTTCTTTTTATTTCTTGTTTATAATTAGCACAGTAAATGAACGGGAAATACGGCGATACCGTGTAATTTTTAGGGGCAACTCCGAATTGCATGAAGATTTGGATTCAGGCTCTACTTACCATCCATTTCAAAGTTGAATTTGTGCCGTTGCTTGCTTTTACTTGGGAGGTGACAGTCACCCCTTCTCGGGGGTGAACTAACATGCGTTCAAGATCAGCCCGGAAATGGATATATTGACTGATTGTAAGCAACTTTCGATCGATAGAGCTTTTCATGCAAGTCATAACTTTTTGAGTTAGGTATTTTCGATTTAAAATGTTTATTTTTCGACAAAGAAAATCCGCTTTCAAAAGGTTTTTTTTTTCAAATAACTCAAAAAGTAAATATTTTATCGAAAAAAACATTTTTGCCAAAAAGGTAGCTTAGAAAAAGACAAAAAGAGTCGTGTATTCTTAAGGTCTATAGATCCAGCAAAAGTAAATTTGTAGCTCATGAAAAATACGTTTTTATTCGTCCAATTCCAAATCTAATGTTTCATCGTGAAATAACCAAAAAATGAAGCATTTTTCGGGAAAAACCCTTTAAAACTTTTTTAAAGTGTTTAAAAAAAGCTTTAGTTTAATTGTTTCTAAAAGTTTTTAGCATTAGAAGTAAGCGAGTTACGCTCAAAATAAAGTTGGCCCACTTTTTTTTGGTAAAAAACCATGAAAATCTCCCCGTGTTTAGCTCCCCAAATGAAATTAATCGTTACCGCTTCACAAACAATTTACTTTACTTATCTATCTTTTATATTATGATCTGTCAGTTTCACCGGTTTCAAGTGCTTATTTTTGAAAGAGTTATAGTTAAAAGGGCTTGGACGAGTCACTAATCACGAGTGTATGCAAACTTTGAACAGCCTTATCTTAACCAATTTTTGTCTTACAGAAAAAAAATGAAACTGGCGTATTTTCAAAAACAAAACCTACATTTTTTTACTCTGTGAGATTTTTCGTCTCACTAATACGTTTTAAGTTATTTTGAAAAAAGCAAATATTTTATACTATAAAACAATTTTTTTCAAAAATAAGCACTTCAAACCGGTCAAACTTACAGATTGTATAAACAATACCCATACATTTAAAGTAAATGGTAGAGCGGTAACGATTAATTTTATTTAGGGTGCTAAATAGAGGGAGATTTTCACAATATGTTTTACCCAAAAAAAGGGACCAACTTTTTTTTTCAACGTAACTCGTTTATTTTGATGCTAGAAATTAAAAAAAAAATAGAAATTAAGCTTTTTTAAACACTTTAGTGTTTAAGTTTTTCCAGAAAATTGCTTAATTTTTCAGTGATTTAACGTTGAAATATTCGATTTGGAATGAGACGAATAAGTATGTATTTTCCATGAGCTACAAATTTGCTCTTACTAGGTTTATAGATTTTACTGATACAGCATTTTTTTCGTTTTTTTATATGCTACACTTTTTCTAAGAATATTTTTTTCGATAAAATATTTACTTCTTGAGTTATTTGCGAAAACCAGTCTGAAAACGTAGTTTTTTTGTGGAAAAAAATATTTTAGATTGCTAATAACTCGAGAAGTACCTATTGAGTTACATAAAAAACTCTATAGAACGAAAGTTGCTTATAATCAGTCAATTTGTCCATTTCCGAGCTTATTTTAAACACGCTTTTTTTCACCCCCGAGAAGGGGAAACTGTCACCCCCAAGTAAAAGCAACCAACGGCACAATCAACTTTGAAGTGGAGGGTAAATAGAACCTAAATCCAAAGTTTCATGCAATTCGGAGTTGCCCCTGATAGTTACACTCCAAAACGGTCATTTATTGGGCTAAATTACAGATGCTTGGGGTTATGCTACACTCGCATTCTTATAAGTATCATACGCCAATCAATGAGAGTAAAAATAGGATATTACCTCCGAATTCTATCCTACTCCATTAATTTTAATTAACTTTTGGGAGTAGGCTCTACTTACCTCCTAATTCAAAGTCTACCCTATGGCGATATTCTTTTTATTTATTTATTCATTGCTAATTTACAATCTACTTCAATAAAGTAATATAATATAATATAAGTTCTTGGCTTGAGGCAGGTTTCGTCCACTGACGACTCTCTGGAATTCACCTAGCAGCTAGGTCTTCTGGCCAAAGTCTTTTTAGGCGCCTGTCAATTAGTGGAAGGTTGAATAATTCGTCTATGAGATGGTCACCAATCACATCATTGATGAAAGGAATGTTGAGGTCTGCCTGAAAGGTTTGCTTTGACACGTACCATGGGGCTTTAGATAACATTCGAATAGTCTTTGACTGTATTTTCGTGTTGGATGGTTTGCTAGAGCCCCACAGCTTGATTCCGTATGTCCAAACTGGTTTGAGTATTGTTTTATAGATGGTCGGTTTGTTTTCTAAAGAAATTTGCGATCTTCTGTTAATTAGCCAGCTCATATTTTTAACTTTTAGGTCGAGGTGTTATCGTTTGGCTACAATATACAGTGCGCTGGAGTAAGTGTTACCCCCACCCCATATTAACTCATTTATTTTTGGTATATAAGCAAAATGCTCGGACAGCTCGATTTTTAAAATAATCATAGTATATTATAGTATCAATGTTTCGAACTTTACGCAATCCCCCTTCAGGTGACAGTCATAACTTTGATTTTTTTAAATGGGAAAGTATGTACATCATGTTACACTTCATTTAAAATCTTTTGAAACACTAATTATAAAAATGTATAATATGTACTTGGGCAAAATTTCGGCCAAATGCTTTTTAAATGCATTCATTTTTTTTGAATCCTGAGAAAACTAATGAGTATTTTTGAAAAATTTAAACGCAGAATGAAAGATTATATTATTACCGAGGGCCAAAAGTCCCTTAGAATAAACAAAAGGTTTCTTTTGAATGATATATTTGAAATTAAAAATCACACTAAATTTTCTCTTCGTTTTCACCCCTGTAACTTATTAAAATAAGTATTATAGAAATTTTTAGAGACTTTCGGCCCTCGGTAATAATGTAATCTTTCATTCTGCGTTTAAATTTTTCAAAAAATCCAATTAATTTTCTCACGATTATAAAACAAATAATACAGTTAACAATCATTGGACCGAAATTTTGCACAAGTGTTATACATTTTTGTAATCAGTATTTCAAAAGCTTTTAAATGAGGTGTCACATGATGTACTTTCCCATTCAAAAAAATCAAAGTTATGACTGTCATCTGAAGAGGAATCGCGTAAAGTTCGAAACATTGATGCTATAATATACTATTTTAAAAATCGACCTGTCCGAGCGTTTTGCTTATGTGCTAAAAACAAATAAGTTAATTTGGGGGGTAACACTTATTCCAGCGCACTGTAAGTGATTTCCAAGTAAGTTTTGGGTCTAGATGAAGGCCCAGGTACTTTACTTCTGTTTTTATTGATATAGGTGAATTATTTAGGTGTAGTTGTGGATATCTAATTCTTCGATTTGTGAAATTTATTTGACAAGATTTGTTTTTGTTGGCGTTTATTTTGCAGTATCAAAGCCAGTCTTCTAGTTCATTGAGATTATTTTGCAATTTTTTAAATGCTAATATTTAGTTGATGTCTGATGTTAGTTTAAGTATACCAGTGTCATCCGCAAATGTTGACTTTAGTGATTTTCGCTAATAAGAATATCAGCAGTGAAAATTTGGCAAAGGAATGGGCCAAGTACACTGCCTTCAGGTACTCCTGATTTTATTTGGTGGTAGTTGGATATGGTTCCTTCGTATTTAACTTGGAAGTATCTGTCAGACAAATATGATTTAAGGAAGATATAGATTTGGTCAGTTAGCTGAGTTTTTATTTTGAAGAAAAGACCCTCGTGCCACACTCTATCAAATGCGTACCTATATATCGAGGAGTGCTGATATACTGATTTGTTTCCCTTCTAGGCTCTCTTTTATTTTGTTGACTCATCTATGGCACTGTTGTATGGTTGAGTGACTTGAGCGAAAGCCAAACTGGTAATCTGGGATTAGGTTTTCTATATGTATTGTTGTTTCTGTTCTGTTAAGAATTAACCTTTCGAAGACTTTTGATAAAGTCGGAAGGAAACTTATTAGTCTGTACGAACTGGCTATGACGATATAGAAGAACTAGACTCAAACATGAAAAATGTTTGGAAGCTCCAGAAAATGATAAGAAGCGACAGAAAACCCATCCCACCATTACATGGAGAAAACGGCATAGTATATACCATAGAAGAAAAAGAAGAGGTGATGAGGTTCACACTCGAAAGAGAATGCAGGTGAAACTACCACCCAGACGAGGACGTAGACTTCATGGAAGAAGTCGAAGAGCAAGAAGAAAGACCAGAGGATCCAGAGGACATCATCCCCCCAACATCACCGGAAGAAATAAACGAACATATAAAAAACAGTTCACCGAGAAAAGCGCTTGGTTTAGACGAAATAACAAATAGAGCCCTAAAGTACTTGCCTATAAGAGCTATAGTGTATTTTACAAACATAGTGAACGCGATAATAAGATATAAAATATTCCCGAATAGATGGAAAGAGGCCCATGTCATTATGATTCCAAAACCTGACAAGAACCACACATTCGCGCAGAACTACAGGCTAATCAGCTTACACCCAGCGATCAGCAAGATAGTGGAAAGAATTATTCTCAGCAGACTGCAAGCGGAAACAAACAGATTAGAGATAATCCCAGAAGCTCAATTCGGATTCAGAGCAGAGCACTCCAGCGAGCTACAAGTACTCAGGCTAACTGAGTACATAGCAGCTGCATTCAACGATAAGCAGTACACTGCTCGTACTTAGGCGACCGGAGTTTCAGAGTTCGAATAGGACAAGTCCTGTCCGAGCTCGGAAGCCCAGAGGCTGGAGTACCACAGGGAGCGGTCCTGTCACCTCTGCTGTACACAATATACACCGCTGACGTACCTAGAACACCGGGTGAGCCTTTACGCCGACGACACTGCGATAGCGTCCAAACATAGAAACGTAGATATAGCAGTGACCAACCTGCAAACAGCGTTAGACGACATCGAGGAATGGAGTATAAAGTGGAAGATAGCCATCAACTCTGAAAAGACACAAGCGGTACTATATAAGAAAGGAAGACAATATCCAGAAGAACAACTGACGGTGCAGAACAACCCCATCAGTGGGAAAATGAAGCTAAATACCTGGGAGTCATCATGGACAAAGAATTAACTTTCCAAAAACACGTAGAAGCCACAGTCCAGAAGGCCAACATGGCAAGAGCAACATTAAGAGGACTCACAGGCAGAAAAAGTAAACTAAGACTAAAAACGAGGTTAAGACTAATAAACAGCATAATATTACCGGTATTAGCTCTCGCATGGGGACAAGTATGTAAAACTCACAAAAAGAAGATACAAGCGGTTCACAACAGCAGCCTAAGAGAAGCAGCCAGAGTCTCGAAATATGTCGCTGAAAGATTCCTGTTCAGAGAACTACAACAGGTGAGAGTCACCGAAATGATGACAGACAAGCGAGGGTCAAATTCGCGGACCTAGAGCACCACCCAAGTCCCATACTGCGAGAGATGTTAGGGTATGACGCTTTCCACCGATGGAAGCACAAACGTCCTAAACAACAAATAGTGGAATAAAGTAAAGTAAATAAAGAGAGACATAAAGAGAAAGAGAAATCAAAGTGATAAAGAATATAAATAAGTAATAGTAGATAGTTCGTAGCTCGAAAACACCAAGTGCTGAAGAAACACGTAACCAAAGCGTAGGTCCAACATCACGATCAGGTAAAGTCAGTCCTTAGAAAAATAGAAGGCGCAAGCCCCAAAAAAAAAACATAAAAAACATAAAAACAAAAATTACTTGAGCACCAAGCCATTGGACTGAACTCAGTGGGGCTTGGTACAATGACTTGGGGCCCAAGCAAGCAATTTTAGTTCCGCGGATAAGTAATCAGAAGATAAAGGCATAGAGCGCTTCACGCTGGCCTAGTTTTGAATTCGATTAGGGCACCACATTGGTTTCTTATTACCCAGGATTCCATTGTGAAGAGCATTTGGCTACGATAGTTGTACCCCCATCGCGCATCAGCGTGCTATGGGGGGAAAAGGGATGGCCTGGGGCATTGGAGCGAGGTGGGGTGATCCCTGTTTTCACTCGGGTCAAAACACCTCGCCCCAATGAATTGTTACACCCGAATGTACTTTTTTCGATAGGGTGAACATCTCCCACAGGTCGGGTTGAATCAAATTGCTTGCTTGCATCATATTGAAAATAAGATTGCTGGAGCAACAATTTGTTTTAAATGTATTAATTTTTTTCGAATCCTGGGAAAACTAATAAGTATTTTGCAAAAATTTAAACGAACAATGAAAGATTACATTATTACTGAGGGTCGAAAATCCCTTAGCATAACCAAAAAGTTTCTTTTGGATAAGATATTTGAAATTAAAAATCACACTATTTTTTTTTACTTTTCTTTTTCACCCCTGTAACTTATTAAAATAAACATTGTAGAAGTTTTCAGGGATTTTTGGCCCTCGGTAATAATGTAATCTTTCATTCTGCGTTTAAATTTTTCAAAAATACTTATTAGTTTTCTCAGGATTCGAAAAAATGAATGCATTTAAGACACATTGGAGCGAGATTTTGCGCCTACGTCCTTGAAAGGTATAACTGGTTTCAAATATTTCAAAGGCACATGAACAAAATCAGGCTGACAGAAAGTGAGAACCGCTTATTTTGTTAGTCTGATGAGACTGAAGAACACGTTATTTCAAGCTGCCTAGGATAGCATAGGATAAGGCTTAATACATTTAAGTATTATTAACAGCCCTACGACTCCTTAGAAGAGCCACCTAAGGCCATAATTGACTTAACCGCTACAATACCTACGTAAGATATTCACAATAGAGTAATGCTAAAATCCACGAGGAAAATAAACTTCCTGTAGCTGGCTGTATACCGTAAATCACAAAAATGCCAAGTTTCTTGTAAAAGGTATATATTAAAATACCCTAAATAAGGGTCAAAATACAAAACGTTTTCGGATTAAGGAATCCATCATCAGTGTTTAAAAGCCCTTAATTTTAGGGCTTTTAAACACTGATGATGGATTCCTTAATCCGAAAACGTTTTGTATTTTGACCCTTATTTAGGGTATTTTAATATATACCTTTTACAAGAAACTTGGCATTTTTTTTAATGCTAAAATATAAATAAACAATATAATGGCCATCGTACTTCCCTGGAATTAGCCGGCTGGGTTTTTTCCCAGCATTGAAAGGACAACAGACAATGATAAAAATAAAATGTTATGTGCAGCAGAAACGAACATATTATTCAACAACTCCTATTGCAAGAGCAACTGCAATAGAAGATATCATGTAAGATACATATCTTGCACAATATGAGATACACAGTTTAGTAAGATGGGAAATATAGACAATATATTTACGTGAAAATATTTGAGTAAGACTTCTATCTATCTATCTAATCAGCCCTAAACATCCATCCTTGGATATAGGCCTCCTCTTCCTTCTTCCATGCCTCTCTATCTTGGGCAATTTGCATCCATTTTGACCCAGTGTGCTTCTTCAGGTCATCTGACCATCGCATTTGTGGCCTTTCCATTTTTCGTTTGTGGTTCCACGGTCTCCAATGTATAATCGTCTTAGTCCATCTTTCATCCTTCTGCCGTAGGGTGTGTCCGGCGGACTTCCATTTAAGCTTTGCTACTTGTTAGAGACATCTTTCACTTTTGTTTTGTTACGGATCCATTCGTTTCTTTTTCTGTCTGATAGTTTAATGTTCAGCATTTGTCTTTCCATGGATCTTTCTGTCTTTGCTATTTTTTCCATATTTTCTTTTGTAAACGTTCATGTCTGAGAGCCATATATTAGAACAGGGAGTATACATTGATTGAAGACTCTTGTTTTTAGATATTGCGGGTATTTTCTCTTCTTTAGAATATAAGACACTTTTCCGAATGATGCCCAGGCCAATCTTATTCTTCTCTTTATTCCTTCGGTCTGATTTTCTTTATTTAATCTAGTGATTTGTCCTAGATATATATACTCTTTTACTTGTTCTATTCTTGTTTGTGCCACTGTAATTATTAGTTCTTCTTGTTGATTGGCCATGGTTTTTGTTTTACTGTAATTCATCGACAGTCCTATCTTTGTCGATTCTCTATCTAGTTCTTCCATCATTCTTTGTAGTTCTTCACTTCATTCTGTTATTAATACAATATCATCAGCATATCGTAAGTGATTCAGATATTGCCCGTTTATGTTTATACCCAAGCCATCCCAGTGTAGTTGTTTGAACACATCTAGCGTTTGGTTGAATAGCTTGGGCGAGATGGTATCTCCTTGTCTTACTCCTCGGTTTCTTAATAGGCTCCGTTTGTTTCATTAGCTTAATAGTTGTTGTTGCCTTATATATATATATATATATATATATATATATATATATATATATATATATATATATATATATATATATATATAATCCTACTATCAATTTGGCATCGATACATTATGCATTTACCATCAATTTGGCATCGTCTTGCAAAGTGGCATCTGTATATCGATGCCACTTTACACTACCTTAATAACTTTTTTCCTGTACTTGTTAGCAGAAGTCTAATCAACTCTGTAGTTAGAGATTTGATTCCTTGATGTTACTTTAATATATCAGCTTTCTTTGTTTATTCCTTACTGACTTATATAAGTTTATTCCATAAAATGTTTGAGTTCAAAATGATGGCACAGTGAAAATATTATATACATTTAGTTCAGTGTTTTACCGTTTTGTCGCTGCCGCTATATACATGAAAACGTATATCCCACTTTCATTATCAATCATTTTGGCATCAGAAATTTGGCATCACTGTTGAATACAATATTATCCACAACGAAAAATAGGCAATTTGAGAATGTATATATTATTTTCATCAACAAATCATTCTGGCATCAAGTTGTTTTCACCCAATTTTGAAAAAATGTGAAAGCTTATAATCCAAGGATGGTACTAAAGGTGAGAAATTTGACCTAAACTATCTGTCCGTCGGTCTGTCCGACCGCGAATATAACTCTTACGTCATTATACCAGGTAGAATGACAAATGAGGTGTCAAATGAAAGCGTATAATCCAAGGATGGTACTAAAGGTGAGATATTTGACTTAAACTTTCTGTCCTTCGGTCTGTCCGACCGCAAATATAACTCCTCCGTCATTATACCAGGTAGAATGACAAATGAGGTGTCAAATGAAAGCTTATAATCCAAGGATGGTACTAAAGGTGAGAAATTTGACTTAGGCTGTCTGTCCGTCGGTCCGACCGACCGCGAATATAGCTCCTCCGTCATTATACCAGGTAGAATGACAAATGAGGTGTCAAATAGAAGCTTATAATCCAAGGATGGTACTAAAGGTGAGACATTTGACTTAGGCTGTCGGTCCGTCCGACCGCGAATATAACTCCTCCGTCATTATACCAGGTAGAATGACAAATGAGGTGTCAAATGAAAGCTTATAACCAAAGATGGTACTAAAGGTGAGAAATTTGACTTAGGCTGTCTGTCCGTCGCGTCGGTCAGTCCGACCCCGAATATAGCTCCTCCGTCATTATACCAGGTAGAATGACAAATGAGATGTCAAATGAAAGCTTATAATCGAAGTATGGTACTAAAGGTGAGACGTCGGTCCGTCCGACCGCGAATATAACTCCTCCGTCATTATACCAGGTAGAATGAAAAATGAGGTGTCAAAAGAAAGCTTATAATCCAAGGATGGTACTAAAAGTGAGAAATTTGACTTAGGCTGTCTGTCCGTCTGTCCGTCCGACCGCGAATATAGCTCCTCCGTCATTATACCAGGTAGAATGACAAATGAGATGTCAAATGAAAGCTTATAATCCAAGGATGGTATTAAAGGTGAGAAATTTAACTTGGGCTGTCTGTCCGTCGGTCCGTCCGACCGCGAATATAACTCCTCTACTATACCAGGTAGAATGACAAAAGAGGTGTCAAATGAAAGCTTATAATCCAAGGATGGTACTAAAGGTGAGAAATTTGACTTACGCTGTCTGACCGTCGGTCCGTCCGACCGCGAATATAGCTCCTCCGTCAATATACCAGGTAGAATGACAAATGAGGTGTCAAATGAAAGCTTATAATCCAAAGATGGTACTAAAGGTGAGAAATTTGACTTAGGCTGTCTGTCCGTCGCGTCGGTCAGTCCGACCCCGAATATAGCTCCTCCGTCATTATACCAGGTAGAATGACAAATGAGATGTCAAATGAAAGCTTATAATCGAAGTATGGTACTAAAGGTGAGACGTCGGTCCGTCCGACCGCGAATATAACTCCTCCGTCATTATACCAGGTAGAATGAAAAATGAGGTGTCAAAAGAAAGCTTATAATCCAAGGATGGTACTAAAAGTGAGAAATTTGACTTAGGCTGTCTGTCCGTTTGTCCGTCCGACCGCGAATATAGCTCCTCCGTCATTATACCAGGTAGAATGACAAATGAGATGTCAAATGAAAGCTTATAATCCAAGGATGGTATTAAAGGTGAGAAATTTGACTTGGGCTGTCTGTCCGTCGGTCCGTCCGACCGCGAATATAACTCCTCTACTATACCAGGTAGAATGACAAAAGAGGTGTCAAATGAAAGCTTATAATCCAAGGATGGTACTAAAGGTGAGAAATTTGACTTACGCTGTCTGACCGTCGGTCCGTCCGACCGCGAATATAGCTCCTCCGTCAATATACCAGGTAGAATGACAAATGAGGTGTCAAATGAAAGCTTATAATCCAAGGATGATACTAAAGGTGAAAAATTTGACCTAGGCTGTCTGTCCGTCGATCCCTCCGACCGCGAGTATAAATCCTCCGTCATTATACCAGGTATAATGGCAAATGAGGTGCCAAATGATAGCTTATAGTTCAAGCATGGTATTAAAGATGAAAAATTTTACCTAGGCTGTCTGTCCGTATGTCTGTCCATCCGCGAATACAACTCCTCCGTTATTAATACAGATAGAATGACAAATCGGGTGTCGAATGAAAGCTTTTAACTTAAGGATGGTATTATTAAAGATGAGAAATTTGACGTCGGAGTTCCGGTTTTAGAGTTGCAACCGTAAGTATTTACTATTTTAAAGTTGCCGAAAGAGAATAAGTGATATATTATTCAACGTGGCTTAGCAAGATGAGAACAAATGTAAAATTTTGGTTTTTACGTAATTTCCGCTTAAAAAGTTATAACCGGAAATGCCATTATTCGCGGTGTGCAAGTACTTGGAACGGATACGAGAAACGATCGTGCGCGAATAGCGGAGAAATATTGCAACTTTCTTAAATAATTCATATTGTCCATTGAAATTGTCAAATTGACGTACATTTCATACCTACTGTCATTGAAGAAGAAAAATTATATGTTGCTCTGCAATATTGATATTATATGCAATTATTATATGAAGGCAAATTAAATTAATTGTATTTTGCTTGCAGTACTGCATTTTAATAACTAATTTTATTTACTACATACAATTGTTTACGTTTTAATAACATAACCTGAATCTTATTTTTTCTTCTTATTATTTTTTTGGATTATGGCCTTGACAATTATCCAGTAACCAGGACTAATATAATTGGCCAATATAATTAAAAGTGCGAATAAAGTTGCAGAGCGTAGAAACCAGGTGTCGTTTTGCCGAACTTGCACGGTCCCAATAGACTCAGAAATAGTATACGAACACATAAATCGAAGCGTATTGAAAGGTTTGAATCTTTAGAGTTATTTCTGTGTAAACAGTTTAGTAAAAATGACTCAAAATTAGTAAATTTGTATATCAATCCACGCAAAGTTACACGAAGAATTCAAATATCGACTTCCAATTCTACTTTCGATTACTTTGGGTGAAAACCTAGGACTTACGAAGTCCAATTACTTGTTTTCTTTAAAAATAAGACATGTCATAAATATGCCTTAGGCATCATAGAAGACAATGACACAGAAAAATCAAACAAGCAGCAGGTCAAAAGGGCCTTAGTTATGTATCTTCGGTCCTATTGGTTCAATCGTGACGTACAGCGCCTGAAACGATGGGATTTAACTGGCAGAATACGATGGTGTAGACAAATGAAAATGACGGCATGTAATAACACTTTAAAATTGTAGAAATAAAATGGATTAACGCACATGGTATGACATATTATGTGAGAGTATTTAACAAATAGAATACGATTACATACGTCCAGTTTTTGACAAGCGACTTCTCTACATATGATAAACGCGAAAGGGCCCCAACGTTCACTGTTCGACATAGGCCTCCCGTTCACTGCATATACCCACTGCTTTCTGACGCTGTGACTTAAGAGGATAGGATTTAACGAATAAAACGACAAAGAAGACTAAACAAGGCAGATCACGGGAAAAACACAACTGTCCGTTTTATACTCCACAGGGAAGCATCAAATATTCAACGTAAGGATATATTATAGTATAACGGTATGATAAATCTTTTTCTTTTTTTTTCTTCATTTAGTGCATTCCGTACGTTTTTTAAACATAATCAGGAGAAGTTGTTGAATTTCTGAAGTCTATAAAAGAATTTCTTAACAAACCTTTTTTTAATTGTGTTATGGATTATTTTTAAGAATGTGTTTAAAAGGTAGCTTACAGGCTTATTGTTCAATGGTCTTATCACTTTTAAACGCCTGTCTTTTTTGTAGGACTATTAATTGTGATTTCAAACATTCTAGCGGGACAATGCCTTTTGTGTAACTGAAATAAATATTGTTATCCATTTAATTTTTTTCCTCAATTAATTGAATGCCTCCTACTGGTGTTTGGTCTAAGCTTACCGCTTTTCCCCATTTAAGCTAAACTGCTCGTCAAAAGTTAGGGATATAGAAAATTATGCTCATTTTCATAGCTAATTTTTTCGAGAACAGATTAACGGATTCCACTAATTTTTTTTAATATTTTAGATTTTTCGTTAGTATTTACACAGTTGTGCAAAAGTTTACCCAAACTTTTTTTTGTACTTTTACCGAGTGGTATAAGTACAAAAAAGAAGTTTGAGTAAACCTCTTGTTAGGTATTAGTTACGTATCTTCACTCCCATTGGTCCAAACGTGTCGTACGGCGGCTCAAATGATAGGAATCAGTCAACAGAATACAATGACACAGAAAAATCAATTACAGTAAAATATTGAAAGGGCCTTAGTTACGTATATTCGCTGCTATTTTTCCAATCATGACGTACGGTGGCTAAAATGGTAGGAATTAACCAACAGAATACAATGACACCCAAATCCGGTGTCGGAAAGCTGGTCGAGAACACTTCGTCGACGGAAAATTGGTCGACAACAGTTGGTCGACAAACAGTTGGTCGAATGCACAATTCATCGACGAACATTTGATCGAATGGAATTTTCGTCGACAAACTGTTAGTTATCTTTAGGATAAAGGGATTAATGGTGACAAACGACGGGTAACTGGAATATTGTATTATATATTTTTTTTTGGGTTTTGTTAATTTTGTACCTAAATCTTACCGGAGGTATTGCGCCTTTTATAAATGTGTAGTTGTGAATTAAGTTTTTGATAATAAAATCAAGAGGGTAAGAATCGCTTTACTTTTAAACTCTTCACTTTTGGCGCATCATGGACGGCTCGTTTTTAAAAGAATCGTTTTAATTTTTTTTTTGTATAAACATGCTCTTTCATTCGTTTAAATGTTGCTTTTCAAATTTTCTAATATTTATAAACAAAGCCCCGGTGAATTTTTGAAAAAAGTGGCTAACTCGGGTTTTAAGGGTTGTAGGGCATTAAATTTTTGTTTCAGTTTCTATAAGAATACCAACATGTCGAATAAAAAAAATTAACTTCCTACGTGTTGTTGTTCTGAAGCTATTTTCTTGTGGCATTTTTGGAATTAACTAGTTTTGATGGGAAATAAGCCACAATTTTACTAAAAAAACTGATTTTATTAACGTTTCGACGCTCAAATCGGGTGTCGTTGTCAAAATAAAACCATTTTTTTTAGTAAAATTGTGGCTTATTTCCCATCAAAATTAGTTAATTCCCACATGTTAATGCGGTTGTTATTTTAATTGTTTATTCGCGAACTCAATCGACTATAGGTGGCAGTGCAGTTGCATGAAAATGGCCGATGTAATTGGGATAATGCATTTTGATATAATTAATATTTTTATTGATGTAATTAATTAATATAAATAAATCATTCATTAAATGAACACACCAGACAAGCATTCAATCGACATTGATATATAGGTTAACGGATGTTTTGTTTAAATCTTCATCCCAATTCCTCTAGTTCAAAATAAGCGGCAGCACCCTCGCTTGAGTTCGCGAATAAGCTTAAAATAACACTACTTTTTCAAAATTATTTTATAATTATTTATAATATTTATTATAAACTTTTTATTCAAGACTTGATCTAATTTGATAAATTGAACCTTTCTCTTTGGTTTGATGTCTTTAGAATTTATGTTGACCTAATAGTTTATGCATAATAACGCTGTAGATAGAAGCTTTTTGGGATAAACAATTTCAATTTTGCAATAACTATTAGGTAAAACTTCTTGAAATTTTAACGGCTGAATACTTCTAATATTGTTCCTTTACTTACGCGAAAATAAAGCTTTTAGTGTATTTTTAGAAAAGTTATTAATTATTTTCAAAAAATCGACTTTTGAAGCTATTTTCCCAATAACTAAGCAACAAATTAACAAAAAGAACTTTCCAAACACTCATTTTAAAGAATTTTCTATGCTCTTCAGTAAAATTGTATCACCTTTCCATACAGCATACCGGTCTCCACCTTTAATATTTACAATCAAATAGCGATCTTTAATTGTTTATATATTGTTTATAAGTTAAAAAGTACGTTTGATTTTTTGCATAATTTTTATATTGGATACTGTTGTAACTAAATTTACCCTAATGCCATAAGCAGTTCTTAGATACCTGTATCAACGGATGTCACGAAAGAGGCCATTTATTTGCTAATTTCTCTGGTCTATCACACCCTTTCTTATCTGTGTTTACAATCCAAATCATTAAGCCACATAAAGAGGTAGGGCAATAAACTCACTATAGCTATAGAAATGCTTTTACTACAAAATTTTAAAAGATAAGAGTTATAACGGAACAAGTATGCATACCTGCATTTTAAGACCCAGGTAGATTTTTGGGGATGACACAATGACACTAAAAGATGGCTTTGCCGATGATTGCATTCAATTGAGATGGTAAGTAGGTATGAATCACCTCTAGTTATATTTTAATGGCTTTGTAATTTAACTTCATGGGGTACGAAAGAATTAAGAAACTTTTAAGAATTTGAAAAAACATAGTTTTTGGGGGGTTTAGGTGTTTTACACAATTTTTGAATATCCCTAAAAACTCAGTTATTTCAAATTATATATACGTAACCTATAAAAAACCTTGAGTTAGTCTATTTTGAAGTATATAAAATGGAGAAAATCCCAAAAAACTACCGAAAAAACCAGTTTTCCGGATTTTTGAAGATGGCGCACCTTACGAATAAATCTGAAAAAAGTCAGAAATACAGATTTTGATAAAATTCACAAAACGCAAAAAAATTAGACATGCAGCCATCGCCAAAAAAAGTTATACGTACCTATTAAAAAAACAAAAAACATTGAGGTTATGTACACTCGACCTTCGGGTCCATAAAAATATATGTTTTGTAAAAGCCTCAGCTGTGCGTGTGAATTTTTTGTAATTTATAATTTAATTGCAAACCAACTTAAAAAAAAATAAAATCGAAAAATTGACATTTTTTGATGTGGGGAAAGGGGAAGGGGGTGGTGGGCTAAAATTGCGGTGATTCTTAATTTTTTTAATCACATAGAACGTAAAAAAATAAAAAAAAATATTCAGGCTGTATCGACTTCAAAATAATACAGCATCATGCCAAAAGGGCCTTAGTTATGTATGTTCGGCCCTATTGATCCAATCGTGACGTACGTCGGCTGAAATGATAGGAACTAACCAATAGCATACAATGACATAGAGAAATCAAATACAGCCTCATGTCAAAAAGAATAGAATAAACAAAAATTTCTTTTGAATTAAATATTTGAAATAAAAAATCACACTAAATTTTCTTTTTTTTTCACCCTTTCACTTATCAATATAAACATAAAAGTTTTTAGAGAGTTTCGCCCTCGGTTATAATGTAATCTTTCATTCTGCGTTTAAATTTTTCCAAAATTCTTATTAGTTTTCTCAGGATTCGAATAAACTGAATGCATTTAAATAGCATTGGTCATAATTTTGCGCCTACTCCCTCAAGGCTTAAAAAATGTAACATTTCAAAGGAATGGAGATATTTCAAAGATTCGCTGAGACTATAATTTTTATCTAATATACATATATCTGTAGTCCATCCACTCACGGTAAATATTGCAAAACCTCCGAATTTTAAACAACCGCTTGGATTGACATGAAATTGGGTATGCACATAGCTGACAGGTCAAAGAAAAAGTGATATTGTGCCGACGTGTGCTTTTGCCTTGGGAGTTAGTACAACCACTTTTATAATGTGAAAAGACATACATTCAAAATAAGTCCTAAAGTGGATAAACTGAGTAATTCTAAGCTAGTTTTTGTTCTATAGATTTTTTCTTAACATACTGTTTGAGTTATTTGCAAGTGAATATATTATGTTCGTTTTTCAACAAAAAAGTCACGTTTTTAGACGGTTTTAGAAAAAAACTCAAAAAGTATTTTAACGAAAAATATTCTTAGCAAAAATATAGCGTATAAAAAAGTGAAAACAATGGTGTATGTATGAAGTCTGTAGACCCTGTAAAAGTAGAGTTGTAGTTAAGAGGAAACAGTAGCGATCAACAGGTAGCGAAAACGCGTTCCAAGATTGCGGCTGTAATTTTGAATATTTTTTCGAGATATTTGGCACACGTATTCGTAATATAATAAAGAATGGCGGTACAGAGCCCAATTTGAAAAATATATGAATATGTGGAAATTACTCTGTAATTAAATACAATATTTAAAAAACGAGCCTGTACCGCCATTAAGAAGAACAAAAAAATACACTTTCTTCAAATGAACTTTTTTATCCGATGCCTAGATTTTGTGTCATTTTGGAACTACTAAAATTTTGTATTTCATTAGTAGTTCCAAAATGACACAAAATCTAGGCATCGGATAAAAACTTTATTTGAAGAAAGTGTATTTTTTTGTTCTTCTTAATGGCGGTACAGGCTCGTTTTTTTAATATTATATTTAATTACAGAGTAATTTCCACATATTAATATATTTTTCAAATTCGGCTCTGTACCGCCATTCTTTATTATATTACGAATACGTGTGCCAAATATCTCGAAAAAATATTCAAAATTACAGCCGCAATCTTGGAACGCGTTTTGGCTACCTGTTGATCGCTACTGTATCACCTTAATGAAAAGCAGGTTCTACTTCGTCAAAATACAAATCGAATATTTTAACATGAAATAACCATAAAACGAAGCACTTTTCGGGAAAAACTCATGACTTACAACTGTTATAAAATGTCTAAAAAGTTTTATTTGTATTTTTATAAACGTTTCTAGCATCAAAAGTTAGTTAGCATCAAAATGAAGTCTCTTTTTTGTTAAAAAAATGTAAAAATCACCGCCTAATTTACTTATGTATTGTTTATGTGATATGTACATTTTTTACTCTTTGAGATATTTAGTATCACTAATGTTTAAGTTATTTTAAACCAAGGCATTTTTTTTCAAAATTAAAATTTTTTTATTTTAAAACCAATTTTTTTTAATAAGCATTTCTTGCCAATAAATCTTATAGATCATATAAACAGTATAATATAAGTAAATTAACTAGGGCGGTAACTATTAATTTCATATGGAATGCTAATTAGGTGGTGATTTTCACGATTTCTTTTAGCAAAAAAAGGGACATATTTTATTTAAAGCGTAACTTACTTTTGATGCTGATGGTGATAGAATAGATACTTTTTAAATAACAAAAATAAAACTTTTTTAAACACTTTAAAAAATTTGTGGCGAGTTTTCCCCGAAAAGTGCGTTATTTTTTGGATATTTTACGTTGAACTAGTCGATTTGGAATTCGACGAATAAGAACCAACTGTTGTTCAGCTCCAACTCTGTTTTTATTGTGTGTCCAGACTTCATACATACATAATTTTTTTTACTGTTTTATAAGCTTTATATTTGCTAAGAATAGTTTTTTCGATCAAATACTTACTTTTTGATTTATTTACGAAAAACCATCTAAAAACAAAAAATACAAGGAATTTAATTAGTTTATCCACTTACGGACATATTTTTACCTATATTTTTTCACACTCGAGGGGGTGGTACTCATCCCCAGAAAAAAGCACACACTGGCACAATATCACTTTTTTCTTTGACATGTTAGCTATGCTTATGTCAAATTTCATGCCAATCCAAGCGATTTTGTAAAATCCAAAAACAGTGAGTAAATTGCCCAATGATATCTTTAAAAAAGACTAGTGCATTTTACAAAAACTTAGGTCAATAAATAATATGAAAACAGCGGAATATCAACCAATGTTGAATGTTTTTACAAAGTATTGTTTATTTTTCGCTACTCGAAGGGGACAACTATTAAACTGGTTTCTTCCACTTCCAGACAATTTTTTAACCGCATATGACATCAAAACCAGAATTAAAAAAATTCGGTTTCGACCTCTTAATACACGTAAATTGATCAAGTATATTTTTCTGTGACTATGTGTGTCACTTCCGGGTACACTATTTTAACCGGAAGTGGTGTAAAACTAAAAAAAGTATTTCTTTGTTCTCATTTTTCTAATGCGCGTCAAATTTCTAATCGCTAGTACCATCTATGGGTTATAATCTTTCATTCAACCTCTGTGATTATATCTGACAGACGGACGGACAGACAGGCATAAAACCGGACAGGCATAAATATTTGTTCTCGTCTTTCTAAGGCGCGTCGAGTAATACATAGTTTGTACTATTTCTGCGAATTTAGAACAATACTTCGGGTTGCAACTCTTTATCCTGAAGTCGGAGGCCAAATTTCTCACCTTTAGTACCATCTTTGGGTTATAAGCTTTCATTCCACATCTAATTTGTCATGTTTTAACCCGGCATCCGACAGGTGAACTTTTTTGCCACTAACAGACAGGTGGGATGTGACAAACCCCAGCATTGAAAGAGTTAAAGAATCTCAAAAAATATCTCTACGTTTAGATTAGTTAACAGAAACAGTAAAGATGCAGTAGAAATAAACAAACCAAGACACGTTAAATGATACTAGGAGCACTCCCGAATCATAATTTACAATGTGTAAACTTTGGAAATCATGACTTGGAATTTACAATGTATATACTGATGTGATCTTGATTATTGATATGAGATAATATTCTTATATGTCACTTAATTTAATCAATGTATTAATACTAATCTAATTAATTAACCAGATCACATATCAATATGTTTTCAATCTCAGGGCGAATTATAAATTAATTACTTACTTTCGTGGCTTCTGAATATTTCTTAATGGTTCCTAATCGGGATAGAAAAGAAAAGAGTAAAAAAAAATACAAATATGGGTTACAATTATAATCAAAATATTTTTTATTTTATTCAAAAGGCAATCAATGCTTAATATTTGCTATTTCTTATTATTCTTAAACATAACATTTACAACTGGGAATTTTATTTCCTTTTGGTTTTCTATTGAAAGTTTTTATTAACATTTAACTATTAGGAGTTATTAGGGACAACTCTATTTAAGTTTGATGAAGCTTTTCTGATATTATTGATTATGTTATTCAATTTTTTATGTGGAATTTAATACGAAAAACCCATACATTCATGTCCAAACAAATGAGACTGACCTTTTCCTGGTGAACTGAAAATGTCCTCACACAAAACCCTTTCCTGCTATCCTTGGCTGCGATCAAACCTCGTCCTGGCTTCCAGTGATGTTCTCCTTTGAAAAACTAGCTCGAATAGCTCTCGTTCCTGCTTTTGTCGTGATGCTGTGTTCTACCTTTTTCGAAACTGCTATCAGCTACCGGGACACTCTGGGCTCAAGGAGGTTCTTTTACTCTCGACCTGGCCTACTTCTCGTTCCACGATAGATACTCCACACTCACGGAACTACCGGCTTTCTCACTCCTCGAACACTACCGTTTACTACTCGACTTCACTTCTCGACAGCTCAAAACATTCTGATCCCACTTTGTCATTCATTCACCTACTTTCTCAATATCCCTTCCAGATTCACAAATCAACCTTCCACCACCAACTCTCATTCTCAGTATTCCTCAAAAACCAATTTTTAATCTTTCTAAATATGCTTAATGGATTTCAAAAGAAAATATTTAATTCCCATTCTAAAATCACTTTCTACTATTTACAAATTTTAATGACCTATTCTCTCTTTCAAATGAGTCTTATTTAGCATAGGCTAATGATCGAAACCTTCCGCGAAAAACGATAATGAACTATCATCTATTTCACTGAGTTTTATTTAGCATAGGCTAATGATCGACCTTCCGAGAAGAACGATAATGGTACGCGTCATTCACTTTGTTTATTTTAAGCGCACTGTCCCGAGTTCCGTCTAATCACTTCTTAAAATTAAATATAACAATTTGTTGTATACAGGGTGTTCTAAATTTATATGCCCGTGGTTGAGAAAATTGAAAATATTTTATATTAAATTGAATCCTGTTTACAACCATCAAAATTTAATTTTCATATCAAATAGAAATATAACAATACATTGTAAATAATTATGATTCGGGAGTGCTCCTAGTAGCATTTAACGTGTCTTGGTTTGTTTATTTCTACTGAATCTGGATTTTAAATTTAGTATAAATTTCTACGTATTATGACTGTTTCTTGTTGAGAATAAAGAAAAAACTTCACCAATTATGGTTTCATTTCGAAAACAACGCACACATCTTATGGAAAATATAATGTCACTCAAATTCAATAAAATTTATACGAATAGATCCGTTTTAATTTACCGATCAAATCTTATCATTGCGCCAACTCTCTATTTTCAAAAATAAGAGCAGAAATTGATACAAATAAATCTGAAATCAAATGGGTAGGTACATAAGTTAGAGAGAGAAAAAATATTTTAAACTACCCAGATTTTCGGTACTCCATAAATCAGCGGATTAGTTTCACTAATCCGCTTAGGCCCAGCGGGATTTAAGCTCTTATGAATAGCACTCGGAGCAATAATGATTGTAACTTTAACACTTTTAACACTTTATGGACTCCAAAAATGTGATTTCGATAAACTTTAATTGCAATTTGCTCCGTAATTAATCATAATTAAGAGTTGGCGCAATGATAAGATTTGATCGGTAAATTAAAACGGATCTATTCGTATAAATTTTATTGAATTTGAGTGACATTATATTTTCCATAAGATGTGTGCGTTGTCCGTATTATGACTGTTTCTTGCAGCGGCGGCTCGTGGGTCAATCTTCAGGGGGGTCATTTTGGTTTGAAAACTTCAAACTGTTGATTTTTTAAAGTATTTAAAAGATCTTTTAGCATTTATATTTTAGATAAAAAATACAGACTTAGATAAAACTCAATACTATTTACCCTAGTTTTCCGAAAATTAAATTTGTCTTTTTTTAGAGTAAATCTTTTAAAAAATATAGGAAAAATGGTATGAACAGGTTATTGACTGATATATAGATAGGAATATTTATAGTATAATAAATTGTAAATTTATTAAAACGAAACTTACTTTAAATATTTTTATATTTTAAGTCAATTCTTCTATCCTTTAGTTCTGCAAAATAGTCTATGACCTTCTCATTGAAATTTGGAATGCTCTTGACAAGCGTTTTCTCGATGCTCAGCATAGACAAGGCACTAAGTCTAGGTTGTCCCATCGTATTACGCAGGAATGTTTTTACTCTTTTTAAAGTAGAAAAACATCTCTCACTTTCCACGGTTGTCATAGGGAGTGTGCACAAAATATTTAATAACTTCACTGCTTCAGAAAATGTTTCAGACAAATTCATGTTAATAAAAAGCTGAAGTATGGCTACTGCACCAGCACTATTGCGAAAATCCTCACGACAATATAAGACTTCAAGTTCCGATTTTAGTTTGGAAATATTCACTGTGGGATAATTAGCCGTCACCATTTTTAAAATATTTTGCGGAAAGTTGGTAGTGTATGCTTCAAATTTCTCTATGTAGAATAACTGTGAAATCATGAGATGATCATTGAAACTAAACCTGTGATTTATTTCAGATATAATAATATCACAAATTTCAAGTGCAGTTCGTCGCTTTGGATCCTCTGCAGTAGTTTTTCTTTTTTTTGCTGTTGATGTGCTTGGTACTTCTGATTCCAAAATAGTATTTCTAATTATTTGGATATTGTTGTTAAAAGACAGGATACAATTTTTGACAGATATAACATCAATGTCTCGCATTTGCAATTGTTTAAACAATATATCAACATGGGGCATTATTTTATGGAAAAAATTTAACCAAAATAAAAAATGCTCATCTTCCAAATGTCTTTTTAAACCAGTTGCTTGATTTATATTGTTACCATCTTGCTCCTCATCAATAATTTCCTCTAAGCAAGATTTTAAATCATCTTTATAAGTGTATACAATTTCAACACATTTTGTATTGAAAGCCCATCGAGTAGGCGCAGCTTTAGGTAGCCTTACTTTAACCACTCTATCCAGAACCATCGTACGTTTTGGAGATCGGCCGAAAAAGGACGAAAATCCGTGTAAATTTGCAAAAAATATTTTTATCGGTTTGTGTTGACTCGCCGCTTTTTGGAGGATAAGATTAAATTGATGGGCATAGCAGTGAATGAAGTGTGCATTTGGGTATATTTCTTTAATTTTTGTTTGTACTCCTCCCAGTTTACCGCTCATGACTGATGCACCATCGTAACTTTGGGCAATCAATTTTTCAGGTGCTTCATTAATTTTTAATAATTGAAGTTCTTCCAATATTACATTAGTTAAATGTTGTGCTGTAGTACCTAGGGGGTTAACAAATTTCCAAAATCTTTCATGTACAATACCAGTTAATACATATCGCAATATGATAATCATCTGCGTTTTATTGGAGCTGTCTGTGGTCTCATCTACTTGAATGGCCACAAAATTTGTCTGGCCAATCTCCTTCATGATATGAGTATGCACAATGGCTAACATTGATTCTAAAATATCGTTCTGAATTGTTTTCGATGTTCCTTTAAATACTGTACTTTTTTCAATGTGTTCTTTAAACATTAAATCCAGTTCAGAAACAAAATCGATAAGGCCCAGAAAAATTCCACGATTATTGGAGCTGTCACTTTCGTCATGACCGCGCAATGCAATTTCGAAAACTCCACAAAATTTTACACAGTCGATTAGTTTGTTTAAAATATACCTATTTTTAGATACCAATTCATTAAAGTCATGCACAGATTTACGATATACACTATCAAGTTGCTGTCTTATGTTAACACGTCCTAAACTTGCGTAACTCATTGATGAATTTATATGAGTAGTTGAAGAGGCATGTTTTGTAATTTTCACTTTTAAATGCTTAATGTCAGTTACTCCATTTTTCGCCCATACAGCGTCATTCGAAAACAGTAAACACGGATAGCAAAAAAATGCATTTCTCACACTGCAGCCACAAATCCAATCACACAAATTGTACATTGATTCTTTAAAATATCTTTGAATGTCCTTACCCCTATCCTTTGTTGTTTGTTTTAAATTCATGTTTGGTTTTGGTCGACCACTTTCTTTTTTCTCAAGCCGCCGTTCATAATTTAGTGTTCCAGCAGATTTTAAGGCAATTATTTCGTCAACAACACTCATCTTGTTTTTGTTACAATCACAAAAAAATCCAACAAAACAAAATAAATTACGCAAATACGCCGCGATCGATATAGACCTGCCGTGAAGTGCGGTCAGCAGACGGTAACTAACTAAACGTGAGGCCGTCGACTCTACTAGAGGTATACGACGGAAAGGTCACTCCCACTCTCGCCCACGAAATTGCTATCTGCCGTCTCTTTTCTATTTTACATGCATTTGTCCATAAGCCATAAGAACTGTATATAGACAATTTAAAATACGGCCCAGCCACGGGCTTGTGTATAGCGCGAGGCGCGACGTTATTATATCTATTATATTTGTTTTGCCAATGCAGACTGCTGAGAGAGAATTTTATATTTCAGAGTGAAGTTTTAGATAAAAGATATTTTTAATAAAATTGGTATTTTTATGAGATTATTTTAGGGGGGTCATTGACCAATTGACCCTAAGGAGGAGCCGCGCTTGGTTTCTTGTTGAGAATAAAGAAAAAACTTTACCAATTATGGTTTCATTTCGAAAACAACATAAGTCCACAAACTTTAAAACATAATATCAAAAAAATAAGCAACATTTAAACTTTTTTGGTCTTTCAGATATAGGTCTGGATCCCGCGTATGAAAAAAAAGTTGATTAATAGCAAGCTGAAAATTTGTTAATAGCTTAAGGGTGTCTAGTCGGATAAACTTTGATATATGGGAACACTGGAACAGGGGCAGTTTTAATTTTGGAACAGGTTAAAAATTTGAAACGGTCACACCACGAAAACGGCACATGTATTTTGTCCGACAGAACAGACTTAAACTCTTCGAACAGAGATTAAACTCTCATGCAAAAATTAGACTGCTATTTATCACCAAATGGGCCTTTTAATGAGTAGAGCATGTAGAATATGTCAAATGACAGGAATTATGACAGGTGATAAATAGCAGTCTAATTTTTGCATGAGAGTTTAATCTCTATTCGGAGAGTTTAAGTCTGTTATGTCGGACAAAATAAATGTGCCGTTTTCGTGGTGTGACCGTTCCAAATTTTCAACCTGTTTCACAATTAAAACTGCCCCTGTTCCAGTGTTCCCATATATAAAAGTTTATCCGACTAAACACCCTTAAGCTATTAACAAATTTTCAGCTTGCTATTAATCAACTTTTTTTTCATACGCGGGATCCAGACCTAATAGATGCATTTATAACCCATAATACTTATATAAAATATAGTATTACTATCAGAATCTCTAACTACTAATGGAAAGATTTTTACGTTTCCTGAAAAATTTACACATTGTAACATACAGTGCTTCCATAAAGTAACGCATAATTTCATTATTTCGTAAACCGGCGACTTTAAGGAAAATTTTCGAAACAGGTCGATTTTTATTTTTAAATTACAATTTTTTGGCATATTACATATCATACTAGTGATGTCATCCATCTGGGCTTGATAACGTAATCGATGAATTTTTTAAATGAGAATAGGGGTCATGTGATAGCTCATTTGAAAGGGTATTTAATTCTCTATTTACTAATACAAACAATAACATAATTATATATACAGGGTGTCCAAAAAGAATTCTTTAATTAAATTAATTGAGACAAAAAGAAAAATGTATGTAACTTATTTAATTCAAAATTCGTTTTACTTTTGTCAGAAAATTAAATGTTAGAGCTGCCATCCACCTGCCTCTTGGAAGTTTAAGATTACGCTTAAGCGAAAATCAATATTTAGGTTTTAAATAAAACATTTTTATGTTTGCTGGCACCAATAAAATATATTTAGAATTAAACAAATTACATACATTCATCTTTTTATACCAATTAATTTAATTTAAATAACATTTTTTGGACACCCTGTATAAATAATTATATTAACAATTATATTATTGAATAGAGAATTACATACCCTTTCAAATGAGCTATTACATGCCCTTTATTCTTATTTAAAAAAATCAACGATTACGTCATCACGCCCAGATGGATGACGTCACTAGTATGATATGTATGCCAATAAATTGTAATTTAAAAATAAAAATCGACCTGTTTCGGTATTTTTCCTGAAAGTGTCCGGTTTGTGAAATAATGAATTTATGCGTTACTTTATGGACGCACTGTATATTGTTTCGCAATGACCCATTAAATTATTATAAATGCAATTAACCATTGACCATGTCATGAAAATGGCAATATAAAATTAATTTTTCAAATGTCAAACTTTAAAATTTGTTTTTGTTAACAAAAAAATAATTTAAATATCTATTATGAAATTCGTTACAAACAAAATCTGACATTTCAACTAAACGAAACAAAATACACAATAAAAGTGAATTATTAAACTCATTCAGGGACCCGTTCAGACAAAAGAGCCTACAACTGGTTTTTACCTGAGTGCGAGTGGAAGACTTGTAACGTGAAGCGATCGATATTATGTATCTAACTAGGTACTGTCTTTTCCGTAAAAATGTATATCTTGGCAACATCCTGTTGTTGCCAAAGTGATGTTTAAGCAATGTTTTTGACCTACGGGGGTCAAATTGTCGTTATAGTGTAAGGAATAAAATATATAAATAAATCGGATTACTGAAAATCCGACAACGGTGCCAAGCTTAAAGAAGTGTACTAAGCGAACATTCACGGATTATACCTAGAAAATGATAGCATTTCTAGGTGATGCCAAATGACTGCAACGTGAAAAGATGCCAATTTAATAGCGGGATGTATATATATATATATATATATATATATATATATATATATATATATATATATATATATATATATATATATATATATATATTTGTAATTAAGTCGGTATACCTGTAGTCTACTCTGCTGTTTTGTAGGGAATTCTTAACTGCCCAGTGTTCCACACTATCAAATGATTTTTCGAAGTCAATAAATGCCATGTATAGTGGGATATGATATTCGTTAGCTTTTTCGACTAATATCTTCATCGTTAAAAGGTGGTCACTTGTACTGAAGTTTTTTCTAAATCCGGCTTGTTCTCTTGCCTGGTATCCATCTAATTTAGTTGTTAATCTGTTTGTTAATATCTTGGTTAATAGTTTGTACATCACATTTAGTAAAGTTATGGGTCTGTAATTCTTTAGATCCTTTTTATCTCCTTTCTTAAATAGTAACAGTGTTACTACTTCGTTCCAAGTGTTAAGTATTTGTTTTGTCATTAAAATTTTATTCATAAGTAGGTATGTACAAAACTTCTCTAGTTGTTTTCCCACCATTTTTTAGCATTTTTACAGTTATCCCGTCTTTTCCTGGCGATTTATTAATCTTCATCTCCTTGAGTGCCCTTTTTATCTCATTCTTACTTATTTCTGGTTGTAAGTCGGAATTGACATTTTTTATTTTTATTTGTAGTTGCTTAAGGATTTCTTGTGTTGGTTTCTGTTTTGTATTGTACAGGTTTTTATAATATTCTTGTGTTATCTGTATAATTTCTTCTATATTATTGGTCTCTATGCCTTCTTTGTTCTTTATACTATTAATCTACATGCTTCCAAGCTGTGGTTTTAAGCACTTCATATTTTTATTTTGTTCAATGGTTTTTTCTATTTTTTCTTCCTGTACTCTCCTTTGACTTTCCTTAACGTTCCTTCTTATAGCTTTGTTTACCTCTTTGTAATCTGCTGTGTTTCTCTTATCTTGGTCTATTAATATTTTTCTTTTGCTCATGAGGTTTTTTGTTTCCTGGGAAATATAGTTTTCCTTTTTTATCCTTGTTTGTGCTACCTCTTTTCCTGCCTTTGCTAATGGATCGGTTAATAGCTGATTTATTTCATCGATATTTTTGTTTTCCAAATCTTTAGTGACCGGTATACTTTCCCTTATTTTTTGTTTATATTCCTCTTTTGCTTTCATAAGTTTTCCCATATCTAGTTTAGATCTACTTTCCAATTTCTTTTTTGTTTCGAATTGGCTATTAATGCTGAGTTTGGCTCTGACAAATCTATGGTCACTGCCGATTGAGAAACGGTTCAGTACTGTAACATCTTTGATGATGGCTTTTTGTGTTGTAAGTATATAATCTATTTCGTTTTTAGTATTACCGTTGGGACTTATCCATGTCCATTTTATTTGCGGTTTTTTGTTAAAAAAAAACGAGTTCATAGCAAAAAGTTGTCTCTCCTCCAAGTAGTTCATTAATGTATGTCCTCTATTATTTCTTTCGCCGTATCCATATTGTCCTATTCTGTGTTTGTCTTCATCTATTCTTCCCCCTAATTTGGCATTGAAGTCTCCAATTATTAGCGTCAAGTTAGTTTTCTTTTCTTCCATAGCGAGTGTTATTTCTTCGTAGAAGTTTTCAATATCTTCATCTTTATATGTGCTTGTTGGTGAGTATACCTGTATATTTTTTTTTGAGTAAGACTTACTACCGGAAATTTACGTCAGAGGAATGTAATGATAGGTGGCAATCTGTCTTTCAAAAAATATTGCAGTGATGAATCAGTATTACCAGATTGAAATATCTTCAAGATGAAGAATAAGTTAATACTCAAATTAAATATGTATACTTACACATATTTCGTTCTGTACATCATGTTCGGGAAAACCATCTATTTCTTTATGAGTATTACTCGCCATAAATTCAAAAAAAAGCTGAAAAATATTTTTATTGTCTGATTGGGCTGATTGTAAATCATATGACATATTTATAACAGCTGCGTTACGGTCTGCGTTATTCTCGTTTTCATTATCGGTGTTTCCTGCACTTTGTTCTGAAATGCTGCTAATTTCAATAATATTTTGTAAATAATTTATAGTTGCATCATCATCACCTATATCATTTGGGTTCTTTTCTTGTGAAGATTTAGTCGTGTTCTTGACACGATTTTGTTTGATATTAAGTTTGTACTTTAATCTCTCAATCTGTTTATTTGGTCCTAACTCAGTATCATCATCCGTTGTACTTTGTTCTGAACTAGTTATGGCTCTTTTTATATGTGGTAATTCATATTTTCTATATTTGAATTCTTCATTATCACTATAGTCTATATATGAGCAGTCAGTAAGGTTATATAAACTGTTTTCATTCCACATACGAGTTCGTTCTTTCTTATCGTAAGCAGTATCATCAATTATTTTAGTTTGCTGTTGAATAATATCTTCCATATAAGTACTACATGTATCTATTATATGATGGAGGTTTTCAGGAAGCGTGTAATTCCTGCAGCAATTATTCCTTTCCTGACTAAAACTTGTGTAACTGGTACTTTTAGATAATGCATTTTTATTTTCTACCATAGATAATATCTGGGGTAAGTTAATTGAAGATGACCAAAGAGAGATTCTAATTGGACTTAAACTGCTCGAATCACCAGACAGTACTCTTGACAGTCGTGTACTTGGGACCAGTTTAACTAAAAACATAAATTTCATATGTTACTGTTTTCAATAATACAAAATTATACAACACAATTACGTCATGAGTTGAAAAATAAAAGATATGAATTACATTAAAAAACATTGGTAGGTAAAGTAAACGGCAAAAGATTAGTAGGAAGACGCCAGAACTTGTGCAGGGCTGCTTTATCCATTAGGCAATACAGGTAGTTGCCTAGGGCGGCAAATTATGAGAGGACGGCAAAAATACTGTACAAAAAATATTTGTATATAAAAATTAAAATCGAATAACATTTAAGTACATAGTACATCCATCAATGGAATATAAGTGGGCATTCATTTCCAGAAAACAAATTGCATTTTCTTAACACTATTCATTCAAAAAGGACAGAAGTCGTAAATGTAGGGATTATTGGGCCGTCGGCAGCACCGCAAAGTCGGCGGGCGCACTGTTCTATATTTTTTTTAAACTGAATCCTTTTGGGTTATTCGTGGTTGAAAATTTGCCATTTTCATTGAAAAATGTCGCCTTTTCGGAAGGTTTTTTGCGAATATCTTAAAAATTATGCATCTAACGAAAAAAACTATATAAAACATTTTTGTAGCTTATGAAAAATCAAAGATATTCGTTCCTTCATAAGTCTTCTAGTGATAACATAAAAAGAGATATGGTAGGTGAAAGAAATTTTTTTTTGTGCATGCTCAAATAGGTGTGTTCAACTTAATAACAGAGAAATGGTCGATTTTAAGGGTATAATACTATCTATATCTTTTGTAAATACTGCCTGAAAAGACCTTTAAAACGACCGCAATGTTATTAAATTTCGATTACATTCAAAGTAAGCGAGATATGGTGCAACAAAAAAGGATGACTAATTTATTTTAAGATAAAATCCTAAGTAAGTATATTTTAACAACTCATCCACTAGATTTAAATGCATCGTTTTGCTTCTACAATACCTTGTACTATTTTTACTGAGAGCATTTTTAAATTTTTTTCTAAATCTTCCTTTTTCTCCATGTAACTCGAAAATGATAATGAGATACAGTAATGAAAGAAAAATAAACTTGTTATCTAAAAGAAAACCTACATTTTTGTAAGGTATTTTTTTACGTATCTCTTATCACTTTCGAATTACAGTGGAACCTCGATAACTCGGATTAATCGGGACCGCGACCGATCCGGGTTATCGAAAATCCGAGATAGCCGGAGAATATGGTAAAAATTAATAAAATACGGTATACTTACAGATAAACTCCGTTGGAATTGAAATAACATGAAATATATTTATAAATATGCACAGTACCTACTCATTAAAATTACTAAAAAAACACCAAACCCAAACGTAAGCAAATGGAAGCGAACAATACAAGACACACAATACTAAAGACCATTGTTTATAAAAGAATTTTTTAAATAGTCTTTCCTAAACAATGCTGACAGTTTGAAATAAAAAGGAATAGATACTACAGAGAGGTCGCTGTTGTTTCTGCGGCGTGTGCTATGAGTCATTTTTAATATCGTATACATATTGTAGTTCAAATTACACACATAGGTACACATTATCTCTCAAATATTATATTACATACATTTTTATTGTTGAAAGGTTTGTCTGATAATTAACTATTTTGATTGGAAATAAGCCACAATTAAATTGAAAAATACAAAATATTGAAAATCAAAATGTTTATCTGATGAAAATCGGTCCGGGTTAGCCGGACTTCCGGGTTATCGGGGGCCGACTTATCGGGGTTCCACTGTACTTGGAGAAAAAAGAAGATTTTTAAGAAAATTTAAAAATGCGCTCTATAATTTGGATAGCGCTTATCAAAAAGGTACCAACAGCCATTTTGCAGTTTTGAGTAAATTAAGATTAAAGACTTAACAGTTTTAAAAATCGGCATTTTATCATTTTTTAAGTTTCTCAAATTTTTTAGGGGAAAGATTGAGTTTAGATATTTGTCTTATATAAAAATATATAATAAATTAGTTTTTCTCTTTTTTGTAGTATGAAATGGCGCTTGGTTCTTTTTTGATAAAATCTAAATAATGTATGTGAATCTGTTTAAATGCTACTTTTAGGATTTGGATCTTTTTATATAAAACTACTGTTTACTTGGATCGTTTTATTAAATAACAGAACATTAATAAGTTGTTCGTACCATTCAATTATAACCTTTTTTTAATAACATGTCAACATTCATTAAACGTTCATCACATTTTAATGTACATTTACACTGAAAGTCGATATATGTTTTTGTTCATTCAATATTCCTTTCAGTGTTTAGTGTTTTTTGTTACCGTCTTTTAATTTTTTTCTGGATTTAAAAGACTGTCCGGGATATTTTGCCACTCTCCCTTTCTTTGGCCGACCTGTTAGACGAGTGTGGTGTTGTGGATCGTCTTATTGTTCATCATCTTGTTCTTGGTCTGTAGAGTCAAATAAGACTTATCAGCTTATTTCATCATTTTGTATATTTTAGCACCTCTTAAAGAGGATTATCAGAAGGAGTTTACGAAAACACGTTAATCAAAAGAAAACCAAATGATTGAAATGAAGAATGTCAAAGGGAATCCAAGCGACATGCGACATGATAAAACTTTCGTCGCTTGGATCCGTTTAGAGATAAACAGAGTCCTATAATTCATAACACGCAACTTGGTAACCTTTGCCAAAAGAGGTCTCTGACGTTTAGTTGGTGCTTGGGACTTTTTAGATAAACAAAGTTTAATATTATCAGCCAGTTAATGTAATTAAGTCAGAAATGGCAATTTGGCGCTTGGTACCTTTTAGATTCTTATTCTTTTCAAAAACCATTCATTTTAAACCCGTCCCACTTTTTGAATATAGAAATAACATTATATAGTAGAAGGTATTCTAGAAGAAAAACGATGCATTTAAATTCTGGTGGATGAGGGGTTAAATATACTTCTCATTTTTCCTTAAAATATATTATAAGTTTTAAGTTTTTTGCACCATATCTCGCTTAGTTTGAATGTAACCGACATTTATAAGTTCTCGTTTTAAAGGTCTTTTCAAGCACTACAAAAGGTATTCGTAGCATTATACCCCTACAATCTACAACTTCTCTGTTATTTTAAGTTGAATACACCGATTTGAGCATGCACCAAAAAAATCTTTTTTCACCTACCATCTCTTTTTTTATTAAAACTAGAAGAAAAAATGTTTTATATAGTTTTTTTCGTTAGATGCACAATTTTTATGTTATTCCCCAAAAAAAAAACAGTCTCCGAAAAGTGTCATTTTTCAATGAAAATGGCAAATTTTTAACCACGAATACCTCAAAAAGTATTGAGTTTTCAAAAAAATTTTTATAACAGTTATTGCTTAGAATAAGGTTCTCCTGCCACTTCCGGTGTTAGTTTGATAACAAAAAAATTCCACCCCCGAGAACGGGGGTGGAGTTAAAAGCGTCATAGGATATAGCGTAGACTTGTTTCTTGAGCTATTCCCTACTTACAGTGAAAATATCAAGTAAATTGATGCAGTAGGATGGAATTCGGAGCCAAATACCCTCACTGACTGCACTAATAGATACCTACATCATTCATACATGGATACCACAATAAAATCACCAATCACAAATAATTGACATATCTAAATATTTAAAGAAGAGTGGATTGAAAGATATTTTCCCTAATTTTGATATTGCTTTGTGACAAAGGCGATAAATTATGACGACATTATAGATGATTTTTCCAAAGAAAAATCAAGAAAGAAATCTGATGTGATCGAACTGGAATGACAATTTTTATGTATTCTTATTTAAATAAAAAAATCTGCTTGCAATTTTTTTTTCGCAAAAATGGTGTAGGTACATGCTTGAAGGGCGGCTACTAGAGAATCGCCTAGGACGTCAATTGACCTAAACGCGGCCCTGTGTGGCTGAAAGACCTGAGAAGATGGTGTGACTGCTCTTCCGCATAAATGTTTCGTGCAGCAATTTCCAAAGCTTGCGACCAGGCAACTCCGCCGTTGCCTGGTCCCAAGTCCAGGATGAGAAAGGAGGGTTAAACAAGGGACTAATTATTCCTTCTTAAAAAAAAACAAATATGAAAATGAAACACGTGCCTCAGATATGGACGGACCTTTGAAGACGACAAAAGCGACGACGAAGGACAATGAATATAGGAACCTGGAACGTACTAAGCTTATGTCCGGCTGAAGCCCTAACTCAAGTGGTCAAAGAACTTGAATCCAGAAACATGGAAATAACTGCCTTATAAGAGATTAGATGGACTAAAGAAAGCAGCATAAGCACCCATTTGGCACTGGCTTTATAGTCAAGGAAAGTCAGTCTTAACCTTCAAACCAGGCAATGAAAGTCTCTGTTATATCAAACTAAAAGGACAACTACATAACTATTCCCTAGTTGCTGTCCATGCACCGACAGAGGAAAAGGAAAAGCATGTAAGAGATAACTTCTATGAGAAACTAGAAGAACTGACAAATAATCTCCCCAAACAGGACATGCATATTATCTTAGGAGATTTCAACGCAAAGATTGGGAGAGAAGCAGCATTCAAACCAACAATAGGTAACCATAGTCTCCATGATGTCAGCAACGATAATGGAAAAATGTTAATAGACTTTGCGGCGTCCCACAACCTACTAATAAGATCAACCATATTCGAACAAAGGAATACACAAAGAAATGTGGGTCTCCAACGAAGGTGTCACAAGAAATCAGATCGATATCATGTTTTAGTAAAAGCCAGGGGGGGGGGGTAGTAACTGCCTAGACGTAAGAAGTCTAAGAGGGGTGGACGGAGATACAGATACCTTTCTGGTAAAAGCGAAAACAAGGACAAGAATAGCGACTCAAAAAATCCACAAGAATAATCCAACACCATTATGAAATACCAAAGTTCTGCGGGACAATGAGACAGAACAGAAGTTTCAAAGGGCTATAGAAATAGCTCTAACACATACAGAGGACTATAACAACATAATCTGAACTTGGATAAATGTAAAATTACCTTTGACAAACGTATCAGATGAAATATTAGGACACAAAAAGAGAACAACAAAAAAATGGTTGGATGATGATTGCCTGAAATCCATAAGAGAAAGAAATATGACTAGAAGGAACATGCTACAAAACCTCTCAGACAACAACAATGAAACGTATAAACAGAGAAGAGCAGAGACACGAAAATTAATGAAAAGGAAGAAGAGGGATTATCAATAACAAATAGTCAGAGATATAGAAGAAAAAAGGAAGAACCTTTTCAGAGGTCAAGACCAGTTACCAAGCAAGAACAGGAAACTTCCTTCAAAACGACCGTGGGCATTACTGATGACAAGGAAATTCTAAAAATCTGGAAGGAATACTTCTATCAACTGTTAAACGACCAATCTAGTAGAAATACATCAACCATAGAAGTTCATACAGGTAAAATAGAAGACCAATACTTGACATACGAAGAAGTAACCCAAGCAATTAAAAAACTTAAAAATAATAAGGCACCAGGTAGCGTTGTACAGTTCTATATACAAGCTAGTTCAAGACATTTGACGAGAAGAAACAATGCCAGATGAATGGAAAGGAGGGGTTATTGTACCAATTCACAAAAAAGGAAACAAAAAGCAATGTATTAACTACCGGGGAATAACACTCATGATACCACCAAAGTCCTTGCAAACATCCTGTTTGAAAGAATCAAAACATACACAAAAGAAATCGTGGAGGATTATCAAGGAAGATTTAAACCGGGCCGCTCTACTATTGACCAGATTCTCACAATAAATCAGATAATGGAAAAATGCTGGAAGTTTGATCGTGAGCTTCATCAGATGTTTATAGATTTTAAACAAGCATTTGGTAGAGTATGTAGGACTAGACTGTGGGCAGCGATGCAGGAACTTGGTTTTCCAAAAAAACTGGTCAGTTGTATAGGGATGTATATGGAACGGTTACGATGTAAGGTGAGAATTGGTCAACAATACTCGGAGACATTTGACATAAACAATGGACTAATACAGGGATGGGTTGGTAGTAGTGTACTCTGTCAATAACGTATAGAACTGGATCCCGCGTACCAAAAAAAACTTGATTAATAGCAAGCTAAAAAATTGTTAATAGCTTAACGGTGTCTAATCGGACAAACTTTGATGTATGGAACACTGGAACAGGGAAAGTTTTAATTGTGGAACAGGTTAAAAAGTTGGAACGTCAGACTACGAAAACGTTCCATGTATTTTGTCGGACAGAACTTCCATTTGATTTGTTACCATTTCATTAAACTCTCATGCAAAAATCAGGTTAGTGTAGTTTATCACCAACTGGGCATTTTAATGAGTGGAACACGAAGAACATGTCAAATGACAGGAATCATGTTGGTTAATAATATCAGTCTGAGTTTTGCATGAGAGTTTAATGAAAGGGTAACAAACCAATTGGATGTTCTGTCAGACAAAATACATGGGACGTTTTCGTAATCTGACGTTCCAAACTTTTAAACTGTTCCACAATTAAAACTTCCCCTGTTCCAGTGTTCCCGTACATCAAAGTTTGTCCGACTAGACACCGTTAAGCTATTAACAAATTTTCAGCTTGCTATTAATCAACTTTTTTTGGTACGCGGGATCCAGTACTAGTATAATGTCAAAAAAATGCTGTTTAAAATTATTTTACTCTCAACACAATGGAGAAATTTATAAACTCGGGTGCTTTCTTTATCTAAACAACCTGATCTGCTCCAATTAAAATTACAAATAAACAGTATGAAGAATAAAAATATCACACTTACTTGATCTATGTGCGTATCCACTGTTAGAACTATCAGAATTTTTCTCACTTACTTGATAAGTAAATATTATGGGATTAATATACGCACAATTGCCTATATTAGCTGCTAAATGTTGATCATAACTATCAGTAACATCTAATAATTGATTTATTCTGGTACTTGAAGTAATATATTCTTTAAAGTAGGATTCACCAGCGAAATAGCCGCCAGGTATTTTCATCTGACTTAACGGTTCATTTTTTGGAATTAAAAGAAAAATTCCTGATTTGGTAGCCGTTACAATTTTTTCGTTAATTCCTTTTTGTATCTTCATAGTTAATGGTACTGGTTTAGTTAAACTGTTATACATAATTTGGGTAGTTTTATAGGGCACCAATTGTTTAACATGGTCGCTAGTTATTACGTCACAACTTTCAGAGCATGCTTTAATTTTTGAAAGATAATCTGATGCACAGCTTTCTGTATTTATATGAGCGTCTGGTTCACTAGTATCACAATTGTTACACAAAATTACGTTGCAATCGTTTGCTAATATTCTATTGTCATCATCTGAACTAGATTCATTCCATCTCTTTTTAGTGTACGAAGTATGTCTATGTTTCATCAAAAAGTTAGTTTGTGCTTTTGATTTTTGTCTATTACTTAACTCTGTTAATTGATATTTATTGTCCATGCCTTCCTTCTTACCGTTTTCATGCTCTTTCTGATGTCCTCTACGCGAACAAATGTTTTTTCTGGATTTAATTTTCGTCGGAATAATATATCGACAGGCTAAATTGCGAGATGAAGAACGTGATAATTTGTTCTTTCTTTTTATTTCAGTTCCCTTTTTATTTCCAAATTTTATGCCGAAAATTTCCTCGGAGGTTTTATCATCTGCATTATGTTTTGAGTGTTTCCTTTGTCTTTTGTTAAAGAAAGAATTTAGTAGTGCTTGCTCGGTTTTCTTATGTCTTTTATCTTTGGCTGTATTTGCTGCTGTTTCTTTTTGCCGATGTCGTCCCTCATTCTTCTTTATGGATCCTCCTAAGTCTTCTATCGTGTTTTTGTTTAATTTATTTTTACCATAACGTTCTGTTTTTATGTCACACTTGAAATATTTATACTTTTTCTTTTTATTTTTGTTCTCCGTTATTGGTTTCTCTTGTCCTTCAATTAAAATGCTTTCTCTCATATTTAGCTGTTCTCTCAAATATTTGTTGCGCAAATAAATATTTTCTAAACCGACCTTATTAAGTTTGATGTCTTTATAATATATTGGTAATGAAAATGGAGATTTGGCACATTGTCCCTTACATTGGCCTTCTTTTTCTTCTGTACTAAGCATTATTTTTTGCTCTAACCATTGTTCGTGCTCATCTGATAATTTATTAGAGATAGATTCTGATTGACCTGTAGATTCCTTCTGATCTAAACTGCTATCTCTTTTAATGCAATATTCATCTACGATATCTCCATCCATCTTTTGTGTGAATTCTTTTGAACTATTGGAATCATAGTCAGTACTTCTTTGCAGCGTTTCTATTTCTTTACAAGGTTTCATTTCCTGAGATATTTTTTCCTGAATTTTGTTTTTTTCGTTCGTAATATATTCTTTTGCTCTTGTTTTTCTATTTTCTGCATTAGTTTTAGCAGGTTGATGTTGTGGGTTTTTTAGTACTTTATCTTTCTGAATATCCTTGCTTTGCCTTTGAATTCGTTGTGGCAAGTTTCTACCTGTCGTTTTTTGTTGTGCTTGTTCGTCTTTTGTTTGTTTATAAACAATTTGTAATGAGTTTTTGCTACTTTTAGACTCTAAGATACGTTTTCGTTCTTTATTTATACTTGAATAATTTTGCTTGGTTGCACTTTTTAAATTGATGTCAAACTTAGCTTTTGGCTGCTGATTATGTTTATGCTCACTGGAAGAAGCTATATCTTTTGAATATTTTGACTTTCTCACACCATATTCTGGGGTTTTCAATACAGATGTTTTGTCTTTTTGTTCTTTATCAGTTGATATCACTTCTTTTGTTGGTTGTCGTTTATTTTCGTCAGATTTAGAGTAACTAAATTGTTTCCGTTTGCTTAGAAGGCGCGATTTGTTGCTTTCAGATTTATAATCTTTAATATGTAGTGACTTTCTACAATTATCTGAAAGATCTAATTTAGTTTTGTCGGATATTGTTAAATCATACATGGATGAAGGACTAGTATCAACAGTAACAGATAAATGTAATTCTTCTTTTGATTCAATAGCTCTGAAACTTGTTGATGAAGCATTACGCTTTACTACTGCATCGTGGCCATCGTTAAATTTAATTTTATTGTCAGATGTTGCTAATACTTCTACTTTTTCTGGTATAGGTATATATTCAACCGCTTCTACATACTCACTATCTGAATCTTGTACAGCAATCGTATCTTGCTTTTCAGCGGAAATGTTCGTATTTTCAATTGCATCAGAAAATATTTCTTCTAATTCCTTATCTATTTGTTTAGGTTTTGTCACTTTAGATGTAGAAGAGGCATTTGTAACATTATTTTGATCTCTTTTAATCGTTTCTGTACATAATTTCTCTCTTTTAGTTTCAGTTTGCAGTCCGAATGATTTCTTTTCTACAACCTTCTTTCCCAGTTGAAGTTGTTGTCCAACTGATTGTTTTTTTATGAGACTAGTAGTCGTTTGCTGCCCTGAAGATATGGTTCCAAAGCAAATATTGTTAGAAGTTTTACCTAAAAAAAATTTCCAACATTATTATATGCTTGTTTTTTATTCAATTTAAATTTCAATAAACCTAGAAACCATGACGACTTAAGTTACATGACGCGGAAACTAATATAGTGCGGCCGATATGTGAAACAATTGCACATTTAATGATACAAGCATATAATTTGGACCACATATACTACACATACAAAGGTTCAAATTTAGATATGAGGCCATCTCAGATTTTGAATTTTACAAAAATGGCGGACATTCAAAATGGCGACTATACATATGTGTTTAATAGTAGGTACCATAACTCTTGAACGAAAAGTCCGATTTCAACCAAATTTGGTATATAGGTTCTTTTTTTGATTTACAAGATATATGTGGTGAACCAGAAGAATAGGTTTACCAAAAGTTGGTTTTTACTGGTTGTTTATGTAAAAATATGTTTTTTTTTTCAATTTTTTCCCTCTGTATGTATTAATTTTTCAAAAAGTAATACCGCAATTTAAAAGGGCGTAAAAATATTTTGTAAAAAATATTTTGAACTTTTTAGTTATATTAATTATGCATAACGTATCTTCACATGAACCTATGTGTGGCAGATTCGTGCAAACATTATAAGAATTATTGTGAATTTAATGGTAGAATCATATAATTTGGACCGCATATACTACACACATCAAGGTTCAAATTTAGATATAAGGCCATCTCAGATTTTACCTTTTACAAAAATGGCGGGCATTCAAAATGGCGACTATACATATTATGATAACACGAATACTTTTGAACGAAAAGTCTGATTTCAACCAAATTTGGTATATGGGTTCTCCTTTTGATGTGTAAGACCAAGGTCTTGAACTGCCGGTATACTGGGCATGCCGGTATAGTGGGTAATGAGAAAGTGGATGAGTTGGCCAAAGATGCAATAAAAAAAGGTGAGTTACTAACTCACATCTTATCGACAGATGCAATAAATGACGTCAAAGTTAGAATAAATAAAATATGGAAAAAAGAATGGAAAAATATTACAAGCATGTCAAAAAATTTATATTTTTCTTTACATCAAGAACTTCCTCCGCCACCTGAATACATATTTAAATATAACCTGCCAAAGCAAGATATTTCTACTATCGTCAGATTAAAATCTCGACACAGGAAATATGAGGCACATCTGCACAAATTAGGAATAATTAATTCATCAGTATGTTTTTGTGATAATGTTTCGATTAGAGATTTAAACCATATTTTCTTGGAATGCAAAATTAACGAGAGATATATAAATCAATTATATTACAATTTACGACAAACACAAGTTCATTTTCCAATTAGTATAGAATATCTACTAAGTTGTCATAAAATGGAAATATTTAAATTACTCATAAACTACTTGAAAGAAACAAATATAATCATTTAAGTGAAATACGTATAAATATAACAAAACTAATAAATTGAGGTAAAAATAAAATAAAAATTTGTGGCTAACGGACTCGCATCCAAGCCATTTTTTCACACACACACACACACACACACACACACACACACACACACACACACACACACACACACACACACACACACACACACACACACACACACACACACACACACACACACACACACACACACACACACACACACACACACACACACACACACACACACACACACACACACACACACACACACACACACACACACACACACACACACACAAACACAAGGTCTTGAACCGAAAGAATTGATTTACCAAAAGTTGTGTTTTTCCTAATTTTTATGTAAAAACATGTTGTTTTTTTACCAATTCTTTTACCCTGTATATATTAATTTTTCAAAAAGGTAATACTGGCATTGAAAAGAGCGTAAAAATATTTTTTAGCAAATATTTTTTACTCTTTAGTTGTGTTAATTACCAATTAATAAATGCATAACGTACCTTCACATGTACCTATGAACCTATGTGCGGCAGATTCGTGCAAATAATATAAGAATTATTGTGTACTTAATGCTAAAAGCATATAATTTGGACAACATACACTACACATACAATGATTCAAATTAAGATATGAGGCCATCTCAGATTTTGTCTTTTACAAAAATGGCGGGCATTCAAAATTAACCCTATATTGCATGAATTTTAAATATGCAAACTAAAAATGTTTTTTCATTTTACATGGCTTTAATTATGAACATAAATGTTCTCCTAATTTAATTTTTGAGTCGGCCCCCCTTTTTTGGAAAATTCGGAATGTGTACTGTAAGCAACAATATGCAATTAAACTACATTAATCAGATAAAACAAAAATCAGATAAAACAAAAAAACACCTTTTCGGTGTTTTTTTGCATTACACTGCTTTATACTGCTTCTTCCTTTGAAAGGAACAATTTGATGATCTATTGACAAGAACTCTCTAAGGGGAATTGTAGAACATACTTCGTTCACTTTAGTGATCAACGGTCTTATTTTGTATGAATAGTCATAATCTGAAGATTATTTAGATGGTTCTCTAGTATTGTCGCTCATGGTAATTTTTTATAGCCTCAAATTTATTCACAGACATTACATCGGCTACTTGGGTAATCCTCGTTTTTGGATTCCAAAACATTGGTTGTTGCGGTAGTTTATATATAGGTAGACATGTAGCATGACATACCAATAAATTGTTCAATTTCATTTTTTGTTACACCACTGGCTTATTTGGACTTTGTTGAATACTATATAAATTTGACTGCTCTATTAGAGTTTCAATCAACTCGTCGTCAAAAAATTTAGTAAAGTAATCTATATTTCGTATGTCGTAGGTACATTACCTTTCCACTTCCGAATAGGTAATGCAATTTTTGTTTTACAAAAATAGGTTTTGTACAAGCAGGATTTGTTTTACTGTCATCAGAATCATCTGGTACTGGTCTTATAACAACATTTTCATTTCTGTTACTCCGATTTCCACAGAATCGATTTACACTAACTTCAGATAGTTCCATGATTTAATTGCATAAAGTTACCTCAAAGCAACACCTGTTTACAACTTGATTTATGATTCTTATTTTATATTTACAATTATAAAATTACTAGGAATTACTTCCCTCACATAAACTTATTACAAAAAGTAACCAATTTTACGTTCAAAAATGGTGTACAACAAGAAAAAAAGTTGAAAGATCTTCTACCTTTCGCTCATAATACACGACTGGCAACGCCCGCGAACTTTTGGCGCGAAAACTTGTCTTGACATAATGACGTAGAAGTTTGCGCGATTACATAGATAGAATGTATTTTTCAGAACACAATATGCAGTTTAAATTCACTTAATAATTAAAGGTTAGTTTTCTAAGGGTAGTTAATTTTGGTGTTGCCTTAAAGCAACGCTATGCAATATAGGGTTAATCTGCCGCACATAGCTACATGTGAAGATACGTTATGCATTTATTAAAAGGTAATTAACATAACTAAAAAGTTCAAAATCTTTCCTAAAAAATATTTTTACACTTTTTCAATGGCGGTATTACCTTTTTGAAAAATTAATATATACAAGGTGGATGAATTGAAAAAAAAAACAACATATTTTTACATAAAAAACAGTAAAAACACATCTTCTGGTAAACCGATTCTTCCGGTTTAAAACCTAGATCTTACTCATCAAAAAAGGAACCTTGGTGCCAAATCTGGCTGAAATCGGACTTTTAGTTTAAAAGTTATCGAGCTATTAGTCACATATCTACAGCCGCCAATTTGAATGCTCGCCATTTTTGTAAAAGGCAAAATCTGTGATGGCCTCATATCTAAATTTAAACTTTTGTATGTGTAGTATATGTGGTCCAAATTATATGCTTCTACTATTAAATGCACAATAATTCTTATAATGTTTGCACGAATCTGCCACACAAAGGTACATGTGAAGATACGTTATGCATTTATTAAATGGTAATTAACATAAATAAAAAGTTTAAAATATTTACTAAAACATATTCTTAAGCTCTTTTCAATGGTGGTATTACCATTTAAAAAAATTAATATACACAGGGTGAAAAAATTGAAAATAAATTATTTACATAATATAAAATAGTTTTAAATAAGAAACCAGATGAAACATAACTTCTGCTAAACCGATTTTTCCAGTTCACGACACCGATCTTGTAAATCACAAAAGGAACCTATATAGCAAATTTGGTTGAGATCGGACTTTTCATTCAAAATATATCGTGCTATTAGTCACATATGTATAGTCGCCCGTTTTGAATTAACGCCATTTTTGTAAAAGGTAAAATCTTAGATGGCCTCATATCTAAATTTGTACCTTTATATGTGCAGTATATGTGGACCAAATTATATGCTTGTATCATTAAATGTGCAATTCTTATAATATTTCCACGAATCTGCCGCACTAATAGAAGAATATAACAAATGGGGCCTCGAAGTCAACATTTAGAAAACTGAAGCCATGAGTATTGGAGGGACAAAGCAGTCCATTACATTAGATAATGGGGTAGAAATTAAACACTGATAAATACAAGTACCTGGGCATGAAGATAACTAAAGATGGAACACTATAAGATGGGTAGATAAGCCATATATCCATGATAAACGGCATTCTGTAGGACCAAACCATATCTAAAGCGCACAAAAAGCGCATACGCAATACCGTACTTAAAAGTATAATCACGCCAATTACTTATAGACCAGGACGGATCTGTTTTGAGGTGGATGTGAGAAGTGGCATTCGGATTTTTGTACATAAAGTTAGGTGACAACTTCAATAATTATAATTGACTTATGCTCCTTCTCAAATATGCCCAGAACATTAATAAAAAAATTTAAATATTTAAAAATTTCGAAAAATATCGATTTTTTTCTGCTTTCATTTCATACGATTCATTTTGGAACAAAGTTGTAGGGAAAGAAAGTAAAGATAATTGAATTTTATATAATAAACGACTGGTTTAAAATGTCTTAAATTATTACCCTTCCTGCAAAATAGCAATAAATAGAAAATAAGGGGGCAAAAAAGATTGTTTTTATTCAATGTTTTTCAATCACTTTGGTTGCACTTAGAACCTTCATAATTGACTTAGAAAATTCTTACAGCATACTTAAACCGTCCAATAAATTTCATTAAAATCGACCTCATAGATTTTGCATAATAATTTTGCAATCTAAATTTTTTTAAAAAAGTTCAAAGTTTTTAAAAATTTCTGAGCAAAAAGTAGACCATTTAGAAGTTTTCTATTTTTTTTACATATAAAGAGGTTCTCTACCTATCTAATACACTTTACAGAATTGAAATCGGATTATTTAAGCGGCCTCAGCACTGTTTTAAAACAATATTTTGGCTTTAAACAAATACAGTGAGGACGTTTGAGTTAGAATAAATTCATTTTCTTGAGAACGGGACAATCTGGAGATAAATCCCGAAACAGATAGATTTTTATTTTTAAATTATAATTTTTTGGCATAAATATCATATTAGTGACGTCATCCATCTAGGTGTGATGACGTAATCTAAATATTGGAACTAATTTAATTCAAAAATATTTTTATTAATTCAAACCCTGTATAAATAGTTATGTTAATGTTTATATTAGTGAATACAAAATTGAATAGCCTTTCGATTGAGTTATCACACGACACCTATTCTCATTTAAAAAAATCATCGATTACGTCATCACGCCCAGATGGATGACGTCACTAGTATGATATACAGTATGTCCCTGTAAGCGTCACTAGTATGATACACAGTATGTCCCGGTAAGTTGTATCCATATGGAAAACTTTGTTATTATTAATATTACGAAAAAAAGTTATTCTTTATAAAAAGCTCTGCATGGTCCAAAACCTAAGATTTAACCATCAAATATTAAATTTTTTGAATATTATACGAGGTATGTCAAAAAGTTTGAATTTCACTCAAGAGTAAAGTAGCTTTATTTTTCGTAATATCGGAAACTGCTATTATGAAAAGTTGTTTGGAATTAAAAACTATATTCTAATATGCAATTATATCCTTTTAATTGAAAAAAATTTTTTTTTGAGAAATTACGGATAACTATCATTTTTTCTTCTTCTTCTTCTACGGCACTACAGCCCAAATTGAGCCTTGGCCTCCTTTATTTTTTGCCTCCATCCTTGCCTGTCTGTGGCTGCTCTTCTCCATACACGGACTCCTAAAAGGGCTTGTGCGTCGCTGTTTACTGTGTCTTCCCAGCGCTTTCGTGGCTTCCCAACCGGTCTCTTTCCTTGCATTCTAGCATTCAGTGCTCGTTTTGGTAGCCTATCCTCTCCCATTCTTATCACTTTTCTTATCATTTTTTCAGTTATTTCAATTCTGATAACTCTTTTATTATTAATTTTACGAAAAAAGTGATTCTTAATAAAAAGTTCTGGATGATCTAAAACTTAAAATACAACCATCTTATATCAAATTTTATCAATTTTATACGAGGTATGTCAAAAAAGATAAACTTAAATCAAAAGTAAAGTACCTTTATAGTTCAGAATATTTCAATTAGAAGGATGTAATTACATACTGAAACATAGTTTTTAATTCTAAATAACTTTTCATAATAACAATTTTCGATATTGTGAAAAAAAAACGTATTTTACTCTTGAGCGAAATTCATATTTTTTGACATACCTCGTATAAAATTGACAAAAGTTGACAAAAGATGGTTGTATTTAAGATTTTAGACCATGCAGAACTCTCTATCAAGAATCACTTTTTTCGTAAAATTAATAATAAAGGAGCTATCTGAATTAAAATAACTGAAAATAATGGTAGTTATCCATAATTTTTCATTGGTAATATATACCATATATTATATATAACAATCATATTGGTTTTAATACTCTTCATTGGTAACTTCATTGGATATTTGTAGTTAAATAAGAAACGGCACAGTTATTTCGATTAATTTGATATGATTCATATGATTAAAAGTTAAAAATTATTTTTGTACCCAGTACTTTAAAACTATTTGGCGTATCCTTATCATACTTGGCAGAAAGTGTAGGTACTGTACACCCTACTAAATTAAGATAAATTAACGTTTCTAGCTACTACCAGAGGCGTACGACAGGGGATAGTGGCTGATTGACCCTTAACAAATTCTACGCCACTGACGAAATTACTATTTTAGTGTAATTTTTTGATTTTGCAATACTTTTTATGTAAATATTATACTCTTCATTCGTAACTATAAAATTATTAGTTTTCGAGATATTTGAAATTAAAAATGAAGCGACACAATACATGAATCAAAATAACCGTGTCGTTTCATTTTTAACTTCAATGATCTCGAAAACTAATGACTTTATCGTTACGAATGAAGAGTATATTATTTTCATAGAAAGTATTGGAGAATCCAAAAATTGAACTAAAATAGCAATTTCGCCAGTGGCGTAGAATTTGGAAAGGGTCAACCATTCACTTTTCCCCGTCGTACGCCTCTGGTAATAGCCAGAAACTTTTGTTTAACATAGGTAATTTAGTAGTTTGTACAGTACCTATACTATCTGCCAAGTATGAAAAGGATACGTCGAATAGTTTTAAAATGCTGAACAAAAATTGTTTTTAAATTTTTAGATAAAACACCCTGTAATTCAGTAAGGAACCACATTTTATTTAAATGTTTTACGTTAAATCTTCGTATTTTGTGCTAAGGTTTCTGCAGTTATTATATGGACAATTATTAATGAAACACCGTGTATACCAAAAAATTAGAATTTAAAAATAAAAATCGACCTATTTCGGGATTTATCTCCAGAGACGCCTATTCTCGAGAAAATGAATTTATGCCAACTCAAACGTTCTCACTGCATTTGTTTATAAGCCAAAAAATTGTTTATAACTTTAAAACAGTGCTGAGGCCGCTTAAATAATCCGATTTAAATTATGTAAAGTGTATTAGATAGGTAGAGAACCTCTTTATATGTAAAAAAATTAGCCAACTTCTTCATGGTCTACTTTTTCTTCCGAAAGTTTTTAAATAATTTGAACTTTTTAAAAAAATTAGATTGCAAAATTATTGTGCAAAATTTATCAGGTCGATTTTAATGAAATTTGCTGAACGATTTAAGTACGTTTTAAGAATTTTCTAAGCGAATTACGAAAGTTATAAATGCAACCAAAGTGGTTGAAAAACATTGAATAAAAACAGGCTTATTTTGCCCCATTATTTTGTATTTATTGCTATTTTGCAGAAAGGGTAATAATTTAAGACATTTTTAACCAGTCGTTTATCATACAAAATTCAATTATCTTTATTTTATTTCTGTATGACTTTGTTCCAAACTGAATCGTTTTAAAGTTATAAGCAAAGAAAGTAGAAAAAAATCGATGCTTTTCGAAATTTTTAAATACTTTAATTTTTTTATTAATGTTCCAGGCATATTTGAGAAGGAGCATAAGTCAATTATTTTTGTTGAAGTTGTTACCTAACTTTATCTGCAAAAATCCGAATGCCACCTCGCACGTCCAAAAATAGACCTTTTTTCACAGATCCGTCCTGTTCTACTATGGCAGTGAAGTATGGCCACTGAAACAAAGAACAGAGAAAATGTAACTAGTAACAAAAATGGACTTCTGAAGAAGATCAGCAGCCACATCAAGAAGAGATCGGATACCAAATGAGATAATAAGAGAAATTATGGGAGTCCCACATACAATAATTTATGATATAAAAACAAAACAACTAATATGGTACGCCCATGTACAGAGAATGCCAGATGACAGGATCCCTAAACAGATTTTGGCGTGGACACCACCCCAAGAGAGAAGGAAAAAAGTACGGCCGAGAAGAAGCTGGAGGGAAGGAATTGAAAAGGAACTATAGGAAAGAGAAATCCCTCCAGATCTATGATTTAAGAGAAGAATGGCGGTTAGGAGTCGGAAAACGTCGGAGAACGCTGTAAACCGTTAGTAGAAGTGGGCATCGGCAGTTTACCCATCTGAACCGCTATCATTGTGTACTCTGTACGATGTGAATAAATACTTTTTAAAATTTGACTTACCAGAATATTGTACCGAATGAATTTCCTTATTATCTATTGGATCGCGTTTATCCCTAGAAATTAATATATCATCTATGAGTTCATCTTTACGTAATTTTGTACTTTCTAATATTAATTTTTCTTCTACACTTAAACATTTATTATCATCTATGGCAGGATTCGATTTTTCATGCTTTTGTTCTTTTAAACACTGAATCTCATTTGGCATGATTGACAATTTTTCACATTTTTTTACATTTACGCCTTTCACACAATCTTCTTTTTGTTTTAAAAGTGGACTGGATGTAGACAAATCTGTTTGAGAATATCCATTAGATTCACATAGTGACATATTGTCCATATCTTCGCAGTGGATTTTGTCAACATTCTCACTTGGTATTTCTTCTTTTTTAAAACTCAAGGATATGTCTCCAACCGGCTGATTTTTATCTGAGTCGATTCTCTTATGTGTGATATCCTGTGCTTCAGAAATACGTTTTTTGTTCACGTTTTCTTTCCTCCAAATTTCCGATATATTATTTTCATCAATATTTTTGGTCTTGGTGTGTTTTGTAGGTTTGTATTTATGTTCAATGCCTGTGTCTAAAGAAACTAAACATTCTTTGTTTTCTTTTTTATCTAAGTTTGTTTCTACGGATTCTGTAACTTCTAAATCAATGTTTGTCCCTTTTTCTTTATATTGGCGTTCAAGTTTTTCTTTAATGTGATTAACCTGTTTTATTTTATTTCTGTCTTCTTCAATAAAAAGTTGTTCTCTACATGTTGTCTTTACACTTTTTTTGGAGTTCTTGTGTATTGCATTTTTAATTTTTTGTTCTTTCGTTTTCTTTCCCTCTTTTATAGTTTCTTCAGTTGTTTCTTTTGCCATATTAACTGGAAAAACTTTTCCTTTGTGCTTCGATCTCACTTCAATCTCAACAAATTCCATTTTTAGCTTTGACGTTTTTTTATCCAGTTGATCTTGACTTTTACTTTCATCGATTAGACTTTTTCTTCTTTTTATAGGACTTTTTTGTTGTAATTTATCTCTATCTCTTGCTCCTCTGGGTTCTTCAGATTTTGCTCTGCGGGTCTGAAAATAAAAGAACTGCTAAAATTGCTTATAATAAATTCTAAACACAAAAAATATTAAAAAAAAATTAGTAAATCCTTTATAATAGGTATATATTTAAAATCCCTAAAAAGGGCTACATCACAATCACATAACTAGTTTTCGACTGGTTTACCAGTCATCATCAGTGCTTACGTGAAGTTTACATGCTAACCACCAAGATATAGTTTAACAAAAATATGTGGGTCAAAGCCCTGTATAAGTGGTCCGTTAAGGAAACATCAGTTAAAAATGCCAAGTAAAGCATGGATGTTTAAACTATTTTAATATTATGCCCCAGGTAACATCTGAGCTGTGGTGTGACTTGATTACATAGTGAAAGTCTGGTAGCAAATGTCAACGGACCACTTATACAGGGCTTTGACCTACATATTTTTGTTAAACTATATCTTGGTGGTTAGCATGTAAACTTCACGTAAGCACTGATGATGACTTGTAAACCAGTCGAAAACTAGTTATGTGATTGTGATGTAGCCCTTTTTAGGGATTTTAAATATATACCTTTTATAAAGGATTTACTATATATATACCTGTATATATACCTTTTATAAAGGAACAGGCCAAGACCCAGAAAGGGCTGTCGAGCCAATGATGATGATGATGAAAGGATTTACTAATTTTTTTGTATTACATGGTATACAGCCAACTACAGGAAAACTTTTTCCTTGTGAAAAAATATTCAATAAAGGAATTATTCTACAAATGGTAGGGGAGCAAAGTATGCTAAATGTGCAGTCACTCGAGCGCTTTGGGGACCTATTGTATTGTGATTATTAGGTCCTAAAACCAAAAAAAGTTAAGTAAAATTTTCCATTTTAGCGGGCGCTTGCCATTTTTTAATTTAATTTTCCATTTCCATTAATCGTTTTTTCCGAATATAGCGCCATCTATCCATAATTCGAAAAAATGTTTCGAATAAAAGTTGCTTATTTTTATGCAGAGAATTCAAATCTGCAATAAAAAATGGGGGCTCCCATTTAAGATTTTAAAGTAACCCCCGACCCCACCTCCGTGGGGGGTCGCGTTTGGTACCATTCGATATATTTTTCAAAAATATTAAATAAGTGTATTTTGCAGTTTTTCGATCTGATGTTTATTTTACTACATATCGCGGGATTTGTATTTAAAATTTAAAATTTACCCCCCACCCCTCTCTGCGAGGGGTCGTGTTTGGTATCTATCGATAGATTTTTGAAAAATATTGAACGTGTAGTTTTTAGTTTTTCGATCTGACTTTCATTTCGCGAAATATTCGCCTTTTTATTGTGAAACTTTGGGACTCGCCCATTTCCTTACGCCCGGCTCAAATCGTCAGATTTTTGAAATATACAGTCTTTTGCATGTACTTAACTTACCTTATCTTAATCTGACAATTTCGAGTTTTTTTAAGGATAGATTTTTTTTTTCGGGCCCCCCTTAACGAACTCCCCTGTGTTAAGAGCCAATATATGGTAGAGGTACATCTGCAGGGTACCAGGTTTCTCCCCATATGATAATCTGACGCGCTCGAGTAACTGCAAAAATCCCCGCTTGGGCTCCCCTACCAAAAAGGGAACTCAGAATATACCACAAATATGTATGCTGATTAGAATCTAATATCTGTTTAATATAACTATTATCCTCAAAATATGTAGCACAAAATAGAGTTTGAAAATGATGAAAATGGAATAATTTGTATAAAAGGAAAATTAAATAAAACATCAACATGATCCTGAGGAGAATAAAAAACAATTGATTAAAAATGGTATTATAATCGGTACTGCGTTTAATTGTCGATATAATTGTGGCAATTAAACCATATTTTACTCTACAAATAATTACATTCTGTACAATTATTATATTCTTTGGAAAAATTAAAAAAATTATGGAGTCTATATGATTGTTCATTAAAAAAGAATACCAAAATATTCTTAAATATGGTCACGTTTATACATACAGGGTGATAAACTTTGTGTTGAATCCGTTATCCATCAGTGTTAAAAATTGGTTTCAGTCAATTCAAAGTTTCTCATTGATGCGCAAGGGGCGAAACATTTTCCCATTTTTTCTTTAAATTCATAATTTTTTTCCACGTATCCGGTTTTTCACCGGTTATTACGTTAAAAATAAAAAACCGGTTATAACCGGGACAAAAAAACAACCGGAAAAACCGATTATTGCAGAGGAAAAAACCGGTTTTAGGTTATAACCGGTAGGTTTTTCCCATCCCTATTTTGAGCCACACGAATTTTTTACAATCTTCTCCTTGTCATGGTCAACGTTTTCGCTCCGTAAGTCAACACTGGCAAAACACACTGATTTAAGGTTTTTAAAGACATATTGATATGTCGAACGATTTGAAAATGTGGTTCAACTTGCCGAATGCTGCCAATAGCCCAATAAATGACCGTTTTGGAGTGTAACTTCCAGGGACAACTCCGAATTGCATGCAAATTTGGATTTAGGTTCTACTTACCCTCCACTTCAAAGTTGAATTTGTCGGAAGGCCGGAAATGGATAAATTGACTTATTTTAAGCACCTTTTGTTCTATAAAGTTTTTTACGTAAGTCAATACTTTTCGAGTTATTCGTGATTTAAAATGTTGATTTTTCGACAAAAAAACTACGTTTTCAGACCGTTTTTCCCAAATAACTCAAAAAGTAAATATTTTATGAAAAAAATATTTATAGCAAAAGTGTAGCCTATAAAAAACGAAAAAAATGGTGTACCAGTAAAGTCTACAAATTGAGTAGAAGCAAAGTTGTAGCTCGTGAAAAATACGTTCTTATTCGTCTAATTCCAAACCGAACAATTCAACGCGAAATCGCTGCAGAAAGAAGCATTTTTCGGGAAAACCTTATTAACATTTTTTAAGTATCGAAAAAAAAAACTTATTATTTGTTTGTACAAAAGTTTACAGCATCAAAAATAAACGAGTTATACTGAAAACAAAGTTGGCCCCTTTTTTTTTTGGTAAAAAAAATCGTGAAAACCTCCCTCTATTTAGCACCCTAAATGAAATTAATCGTTTGACTTTACCATCTATTTTAACTGTATGCGTATTGTTTATATGATCTGTAAGTTTGATTGGTTTGGAGTGCTGATTTTTAAAAACATTTGGTTTTATATTAAAAAAAAATGTTTCTAAAAATTGTTGAAAAATTTAATTTTTTCAAAATAACTTAAAACGTATTAGTGATAAGAAAAATATTAAAGAGTAAAAAAATGTAGGTTTTGCTATTATAAATATGCATACACTGCTGTTCAAAATTTGCATACACTCGTGATTAGTGACCAATTCAAGCTTTCTCAATTATAACCCTTTCAAAAATAAACACTTTAAACCAGTAAGACTGACAGATCATATAAAAAATAGATAGGTAAGTAAATTGTTTGTACAGCAGTAGCGATTAATTTCATTTGGGGAGCTAAACACGGCGAGATTTTCATGATTTTTTACAAAAAAAGAGGGCCAACTTTATTCTGAGCGTAACTCGCTTATTTTTAATGCTAAAACTTTTGTTAACAATTAAAACAAAGCTTTTTATAAACACTTTAAAAAAGTTTAAATGGGTTTTTCTAAAAAGTGCTTAATTTTTCGGTGATTTCACCTTGAAATATTCGATTTGGAATTAGACGAATAAGAACGTATTTTTCATGAGCTACAACTTTGTTTCTATTTGATTGATAGACTTTACTGATACACCATTTTTTTGGGTTTTTTATAAGCTATACTTTTGCTAAGGATATTTTTTTCGATAAAATATTTACTTTTTGAGTTATTTGCGAAAAACCGTTTGAAAACGTAGTTTTTTTGTCAAAAAATCAACATTTTCAATGGCAAATAACTCGAAAAGTATTGACGCACGTAAAAAACTCTATAAACGAACATAAAACAGTACTATATGCTTTGTTCATAGACTTTAAGCAGGCTTACGACACAGTAAATAGACAGCAGATGTACGAACTGATGAAAGAATTGGGGATACCAAGTAAAATTGTCAGGATGATAAAGATGACGATGGAAAACACAACAAACGAAATAGCTTGGAAAGGGTATACATCCAAAAAGTTTGAAACCAAGGAAGGATTACGACAAGGAGACCCACTATCAACAATGGCATTCAATCTAACATTGGAAGGAATAATCAGGAAAAGCAGAATAAACATGCAAGAAACGATATTTAAAAACGGCCACCAATGCATAGCATTTGCAGATGATCTGACGCTATTAGCAACAAGCAAAAAAGAACTACAAAAGTTAATGAAAAACATAATAACAGAAGCCAAAAAATTCGGACTTAAAATAAATGAAGAAAAGACAAAATATATGATAATGGGAGAGATCCAAAAAGAAAAAGAGAATAACATCATAGTACAAATAGATGGAGAAAAAACATACTCGTTTAAAAGAGCCAAAGAAATTATTTACCTGGGAGCCAAAATAGATGAAAATGGTCATGAAGAAGGGGAGATAAAGGCAAGAATAGCTAAAGGAAATAAAAAATATGGAGCATTACGCACATTGTTGAAATCCAAATACGTATCAAGAAAAACAAAAATAAGAATTTATAAGACTGTTATCAGACCTACAGTAACATACGCAAGCGAAACATGGGTGCTCAAAAAGTCAGAAACAGACCTGTTAGAAAGATGGGAGAGAAAAATGCAAAGAGCAATATATGGAGGTGTGAAAATAGAAGGTCAGTGGAGAAGAAGAACCAATAAAGAATTGGAAGAACTATATCAAGAGCCGACGATTACGACGACGATCAAAGCACAGGGAATACGATACTTGGGGCACATAGAGAGAATGGGAAGTAAACGAATGCCAAAAATGGTACTTTCACGAAGACCAATACAAAAGAGGAGGAAAGGCAGGCCAAGGAAAAGATGGAAGGACAGTGTATATGAAGACTTGAAGAAAAGTAACATTGAGAGATGGAAAGAACTAGCATTGGACAGAAGGAGATGGAGAGAGGTTGTGAAGGAGTGTACAAAAAGACTGAAGTGTATTTAAATAAAATTTATAAGTTATGTAAGTTATATTAAGTTATTTACTATATTATTTATGTAATCAGAAATGTAAACATTTTAGCCCTAGGCCTACAAGGCCTGTTGCGCTTAATAAATAAATAAATATAAAAAACTCTATAGAACAAAAGTTTCTTAAAATCAGTCAATTTATCCATTTCCTGTCTTATCTTGAACGTATGTTTTTTCACCCCCGAGAAGGGGTGACTGTCACCCCCAAGTAAAAGCAACCAACGCCACAGTTTTAACTTTGAAGTGAAGGGTAAGTAGAACCTAAATCCAAATTTTCATGCAATCGGAGTTGCCCCTGAAAATTACACGGTATCGCCGAATTTCCCATTCATTTACGGGGCTACAAGTCAGTTTTATACGATGGAGAAGCTCAACGGTTTTCTTATTTTTTCCTATGCGATTCTTGTGACTATATATTTACAAGCAACTTATCTGGTCTATAGGGCGCTTTACAGCTTGCAATTCTACCTGCAAGACGCAAGAAAGTTGCCTAAAGGCATGCGCAGTATGTCGTCAGTTGATTATTGCATGCAACTTCTTGCAATTGCGCGATAATCGGTTTGGTGCCATTTTTTTCTGCAAGTTTTCATGCAAGTCTAGGGGAATTTGATTTTTCCACAATATCAAATGTCATTGACGACACGGATTCACGAATACATGCCGATCAGCTGTTTTCTGTTTGTGAAATATATCAACGATGGAAATGAATGAATAATGAAATGGCAATTTCTGAGATTCTATAATTATTGTAAATTGTATATTAAGCTACGGAAGCTCTCTCTCCTCTTGCTAAGTACCTTAGGATAATAATTAATTTGTGTTTCGCAGAAATAGTATTTCGAAATATAGATTTCTTTGTAATTGTTCAATTTTTCCCAAGGGTTTATTAAAATGTACATTCATTCCTAGAAAATTAGAGTCATTTTCATCATCTACTTGGATAAATTCTTCTGTTGGAGATACATTATTACCCCTCTTCTTGTTCAACTAAGATCTTACTCACCATCTCTGATCTCGGCGTTCTAAATTAGTGACTAAAAGGCTGGCTGCAGCAATAATAATACTTAAAGTTGCTGCTACCGCCGTTTTCCTTTTATATTTGGTTATTTCTGATAGTCTTGGCATTTCGAAATTTACCAAGTTAAATAAACAGCAATAAAGTAATTAAAAAAAAAACAAAAGTTTATAAGTTAGGTTAAGGGTAAAACTTTCAAATTGCATACAAGCTAGGGATGGGAAAAACCTACCGGTTTTAACCTAAAACCGGTTTTTTTACTTCGGAATAACCGGTTTTACCGGTTGTTTTTTGTCCCGGTTATAACCGGTTTTTCTTTTTAAAGTAAAACCGGTTATTAGGTTTTTACGGTGATTAGGATTAGGTTAGGTATTATTTTGGATCCCACTCATAATTATTATTATCAAGTAATTATTCCAAAAAAAAACCATAATTTAAATTTTATTTTATAAATACAGAAGCAAACTGAAAGTGAAAACTCACATCAGCTAGAAACAATTAAATTTTATTATAATATTTCGTTGAAAAGGTATTTGTAATCATAATATTTACATAAGAAGTGATCTGGTTGAAGTAGACGCAAACATTATCTATTTTTCACACTTGACTCTTGACATTGAAAGTGGGTAAATGCCTTTTTTTATTACCAAAAATAATGTTCTGACTATGAATATCGAATTACCGATTACGAAAACGAATCTCCAAGGATTTTCCTACGTTTTCAAAACGATACACCCATACAGGAAGTATTAAATGAGTTAAAATGTACCTATTATACAAATATACAAACGTGTTAAAAGTAATACATGATAAATACATTTTTAAGTAAAATATCTATGTTGATATTATTTTTTTAAATCCCATTTGAAAGAGTCTGGGCAATTTTTTATAAGTTGAAATGGTTGGGGAAATTTTTGGGTTTGGAACGAGAGGAAAATTGGTGGGTATTTAAGAGGATTATATTTTTAAATGGTAAATTAAATTTGAATCATTAACTGATGCATTGTAAATTTAACATTGTAACCTAATGGAATAAAAAACCGAAAACCGGTTTTTCCAAAAACCGGTTTTTTTGGTCGGTTATAACCGTCAGGTTAAACCGTAAGCAAAAAAAACCGGTATAACCGAAAACCGGTGCTTTGTCAAAAACCGCCATCCCTAATACAAGCCGGGTTGCAAGCTGTAAAAGACCATGCAATAGACTTGCATGAAAGTCTTGCGTGCAAGAAATTTCAGCAAGTTTTCTTGCAAGCTGTAAAGCGGTCTTATGGATTTTGTTCCTACACATATATCTTCGCTGACTATAAAATTTGTCATCATCTGGGCTTTAGGGTACCCCAACAAAATAGCCCCGTCGAAAAAGCTCCGACAAAATAGCCCCGACATAATATCCCGCACACAAAATAGCTCCGACAAAATAGCCGCGGAATAATAGCCCGCCCACAAAATAGCCTCGACAAAATAGTCCCGACAAAAAAGCTCCCTTGAGAATTCATCATGAAATAATCCCTTAAAAATACATTTTTTCGGAAATGGAAATTATCCTTTATTCAGATGTTTATCTTAACCACATTAAATAAAAATGGTCTTTTCAGAGAACTCGAACCCTGTCTTCTGTTCAATTAAATTCAATGTTCAAGCCAGCTCCCGCCATCCATCTGCCTTTTGGAAGTTTAAACATTTAATTTAAGCGAAAATGAATGTTTATTTGTAATATAAACATTTTTGTCTGATTTCTGACAGCAGTAAAATGTATTTTGAATTGAATAAATTACATACATCCTTCTTTTTGTCAAATAATTTAAATTAAAAAAAAGTTTTTGGACACCTTGTATAAATAATTATGTAAAGGTTTATATTACTGAATAGAGAATTAAATAACCTTTCAAATAAGCTAGCACACGACCACTATTTTCATTTAAAAAAATTATTGATTACGTCGTCACGCAGGATGACGTCATTAGTATGACATATATACCAAAATATCGTAATTTTAAAAATAAAAAAAATCGACCTGCTTCAGGATTTTTCCTTAACATCGCGGATTTACGAAATAACGAATTTATTCCTTTCATTTGCACTGATGAGTCAAATATTTTTTGCACCAATACACAATGAGTCAGATTAAATTAAATTATTAGAAGAATTTTTTTACCAAGCAACAACATTTTTGTTTAATTTATTAATATTTTATATTTTGACAACGACGTTCGAAGTGGAAGTCGAAATGTTAATAGAATAATTTTTTTTAAGTTAAATGTGTTACAATCGAGGATGAGCACGGTCATATAACAATGTCTGCCATATACTGCCCACCTAAACATAATAACAAACAGATACAGTTTGAAGGTTTTTTCAATACACTTGGAACCAGGTTCTTTGCAGGAGGTGACTATAACGCTAAACATGTCACTTGAGGCTCACGTATTACAACTACAAAAGGAAGAGAATTAGTCAAAACAATGAAGGCTAACAATCTACAACAAATATCTACAGGCGATCCAACATATTGGCCGTCAGATAATAATAAAATTCCAGACGCCATAGACTTTTGCATCACGAAAGGTATTGATACTAAGAAATGTAAAGCAGAATCTTGTTTTGATTTATCATCCGATCATTCTTTAGTAATAATAAAGGTTAATTCTCAGATTACAAATAAAGAAAAACAACCTTCTCTGTACAACAGTAGGACGAACTGGAACATATTCCGGGACAAACTAGATAATTTAATTTTCCTAGACTTACCGTTAAAAACTGTACTAGACATCGAAACAGCAGTCGAAAAGCTAACAAAGAATATACAAGAATCATCTTGGTTAGCCACTACAAACTATGAAACACCTCTAGGCAAAAGTGACCCATCCCCTACAATTAAAGAAAAAATTGCTGCCAAAAGACAATTACGAAAACAATGGCAACAGGCAAGGACTGGTGAAAACAAGAAGAAACTTAATAAAGTAACCAAAGAATTGAAACAACTAATTCAAGAAGAGCTAAACCAAGGCATTCAAGACTATCTAGAAAGTCTTACACCTACAGAAGCAACGGAATATTCATTATTGAAAGCAACAAGAAAATTTAAAACGCAACAACTTCCAAATCCACCAATCAAAAACTTCAACAATACATGGGCCAGAAGCAATAAAGAAAAAGCTGAAGTCTTCGCGGAACACCTAAAAAACGTATTTAAACCATTTCCTTCCGAGGTATCAACAGCAGAAGAAAAAGAAATAATGGATTACCTAGATGCCCCATTTCAAATGGACTTGCCTCTACATAAATTTACTGTAAAAGAAGTCAAACACATTGTAAAGTATGAAATCAGCATAAAGAAGGCACCTGGATTCGATCTAATTTCTGGAAAAATCCTACAAGAGTTACCTGAAAAATGTTACAAACTTATAACCTTCATATTCAACGCAATGCTACGGATGAGTTACTTCCCCTGCACCTGGAAGGTTGCACAAATCATCATGATCCCTAAGCCCGGAAAAAAACCAGAAGTCGTCTCTTCATATAGGCCAATAGGCTCCCAATGTTATCCAAAGTTTTCGAAAAGCTCTACGCCAGTAGGCTCGAAATAATAATAAATTTAAAAAAATTGACTCCAGATCATCCGTTTGGGTTTCGAAAAAAGCACGAAACAATTGAGCAGGTGCACAGATTAGCTAACCAAATCTACAGGGATGTGAACGGTAAAAGATATTGCTCAGCAGCCTTCTTGGATATATCACAGGCATTTGACAAAGTGTGGCATAGCGGCTTACAATTTAAATTGAAAGAACTCTTACCCTATCCCCACTATCTACTACTAAAATCCTACCTTTCAGACAGACATTTCTTCGTGAAACAAGGGAGTGAACTTACTGCATTACATCCAATATATTCTGGCGTTCCTCAAGGCAGCGTCTTGGGACCTATATTGTTTCTCCTTTATACAGCTGATCTGCCAAGAACAAGAACCACCACTGTAGCAACATTCGCTGATGACACAGCGGTCTTGGCATCCCACACCAATCCGGCCTCAGCCTCAAAGAACCTTCAGACAAACCTTGATAAAATCCAAAAGTGGCTAAAAAGATGGCGTATCAGAGTTAATGAAACGAAATCTACACAAGTGACATTCACTGTACGCAGAGAAACATGTCCACCAGTAAAAATCAACGACTGCTACCTCCCACAAGCTGACGATGCTAAATATCTTGGCATGCATTTGGACCGACGGATGACTTGGAAGAAACATATATTCACCAAAAGGAAACAGCTAGGCCTTAAATTTAGCAAAATGTATTGGCTGATTGGACGCAAATCTAAATTATCATTGGACAACAAAATACTGTTGTATAAGGCCATTCTCAAACCTGTGTGGACATATGGTATACAACTTTGGGGAACCGCCAGTAATTCCAACATTGACATCCTTCAAAGATTCCAAAACAAAGTGTTGCGAACCATCGTCGATGCACCTTTCTACATCCCCAACAGGGTCATTCTACACGACGTCAAGTTGTAATCCATCAAGGAAGTGATCTACCAGTTCAGTGTTCGTTACAGTGAAAGAGTGTCAGTGCATCCTAACGTGTTGGCCAACCGCCTAAACATGCCCGATGTCAACGAAGTGCGTAGACCTGGACGCCTGCTGCCTGCCGACCTGTCTACAGGACTCCTACTACCTACTACCTTCACGTCAGTTGCAATGGGGGACTAATATGTCGAAAAATTTTTACCTGGAATAGAGAACGCAGCCTATGTATTCTCTGAAGAGCCTCTAACAAGAGGTGAAATCGTCGATAAGAGTGCTGGCTGCACTCTCTAATCTAAGTAAAGATTAAGACGGTTTTGGCTTCGCATTGCAACTGAATAAAAATGGTATACATTTTTATTTTCTATTATCTTTATTTACTATACTATTTACCAATATTAAATGCAACACAAAAAATTAATGATATCAATCAAATCAAGGTTGCTAGGAAGGTATATGTCACAAATTGAGAATTTAAAAAGGGTCTGTTTTAATGCTTACCTTACTTTGAGGCCTTTCAGTGCACGAACTACATTCGCAGACTTCGTCGTTCAGAACTGCTAGCTGACCATAAGCAACTTGAAGATCATTGTTCTTAAAATAATAGAGTTTAAAAAATATTGTGAAAAAGTAATTGTGAAAAAGAGGCAATATTATTATCGTGATACATAAGAAGATTTGGCATTTAAACTGGAGTTTATATAACCAAATAACCAGATCATATATATTCTAATCTTCCAAATTAAAATTCAGTAACAACTCAATTTTACATTATGTTTAAGACAAGAACTATAGAAATGAAAGTGTTAAGCATCATAAGAGGAATTTCTTTCATAGACAAAAAAAAGAGGATACATTAAGAAGAGAGCCTGGAGTCTAGATCAGGTATATATTAATTCTACGGAATAAACCCAGGAAGAATCGCGAAATGGGCAAAAACAAATTAATAAATCTAATACAAAAACACCACTACGAAGACCCCCGAAAAAGTGGTATGACAACTGAATATCAACATTATAACACTAGGATGATATAATAGGACGACCACGTCCTACAACAATAACAACAACAACAACAAGATGATGATTTGTGAGTTTTGATTCTCCCATCCTATTAAATAAATATTATTATACGATTACCAATTTCTTCAGTTTTTCTTTCTGTTCAGACGCCAGATCTAATTTAGAATAATACATATCTATCATTTTTTCTAGGTAGTCAATTCGTTTTTCTAATTCTTTTATTCTTTCATTTTTAATACATAAAAGTACCTCGACCATTTGCTCTATAGGAACTATTTTCTCAGGATATATACCCTAAAATGTAGGCATATTTATCAAAACAGAATATAAAATATTACAGTAGTAGGAAGAGTACACTACATTATTTATGAAGGATTTTGTATGAAAAATAATCTGCTCACCTCACGACCTTTTGCCTCATAATCAAATATATGCTGTCTTCTTTCCTCTACAACAAAACTCCATGCTCTAAGATCTGTTGCTGATGAATATGTTTTCATACGACCCTCTGATCTTAATCGGGGAGGCTCTAAATTACTGCTATTTCGAAAGATTCTTGGCCCTTTGGCTATATATGACATATTTTTATTTAGGTGTTATTTTACTATGTAATTCAGAATAGAAAAAATATTGAAATTGATTTGTTACTAATGTCTTTGTCAGCCATATGACAAATTATTGTCATAAATGAATTCTAAATTTGCATGATCAAGTTATTGGTGACCAAGTTATATAATCAAGTTATTGGTGACGTCACGCTGAATTTGATCGAAACTCTGTTTACGTATGTTCTCAGTTTGTATTTCTTTGCTTTTCATCCATTTTAAATTATTTTTTATTAATTATCCGTTAATTTTGAATAATTTCAATCTTTGTGGGATCGGTACTCGCCTGAAGAACCGCAGACGTTCGGATAAAGACATCTTTGTAAAGACAATGAAGTCGACTATATTAAGTAACAAGACATTTACTCAACACACACCACACCATTCCACCTTCAGGGTTCTTTAAGAATATTTGTTTCTGTGATGGAAAGCACTTGTGTTGCTAGTTTTCATCGTAGTGTAAGTAGCGCTAAGTAGCCTAGAGTCTAGAGAATTTCTACTAGGAAAAATTTCCTGTAGCTGGCTGTATACCATTAATTACAAGTAAAATTTAATAAAAAAATTTTGGCTTGTTAAAAGGTATATTAGTTTAAAAAGCCCCTATAGGGCTACAAACATAGAAACAAAACGTTTTCGCTCTGTAACAAGAGCATCATCAGTGTCACCTAAAATAAGTGTAACCATATTAATTAAGCAAAATGTTAAAGTTAAAATGATCTTCTTCTTCATGTGCCGTGCTCGATTATCGAACGTTGGCTATCAAATTGGCTATAGCAATTTTGTTAACGGCAGCTCGGAAAAGGGATGCAGAGGATCTGTTATACCATTCTCTCAGGTTTTTAAGCCATGACGTTCTTCTTCGACCTGGCCCTCTTCTTCCGTCTACCTTGCCTTGTATTATTAAATGAAGTATATTATATCTCTCTGGGTGTCGCATAACATGGCATAACATAACATGGTTAAAATGATGACCAAGGTAAAAGCAAAGTTTGGTTATACTTACAAGAACATGGTGAGCCAACCAACAAATACAAAGGTCAAAGCCTTTCAAAAACAGACCGAAAGTTTTATATACAGTAGAACCCCGCAAATCCGAACCCCGCAAATCCGAACTTTCGGCAAATTCGAACCAACGGAAAGTGAAAATTTTTTTTAAAAATTCAAAATAAAAATTTAAAAACATGTTTATTATGTGAGAAAATAATTACATAAGATGCTAGCTACAGTATTAAACACTGGAACACTAATGGGTGAATAAAAGCGTCGAGTTAGACTAAACACAATCAATAAAGGAATGTGCATAATACACATTTTCCATGGTATACTATGAACGAAAACACTGAAAAAGACAAGAAACATGAGAAACATAGTGTAATCAATATCCAGATTACAAATTAAATGAATCATTTACATGGCCGAATTCCCATGTCCCGTGACGAAACAAAACTACTGGCGTTAGCGATTTAATATTTCAGTGATCTATAGTTATTTTCCTAACAAGTGCAGAAAGTCATTCTTTTCCGCACGCGACAGCAGTTTGCCGAACGACGCGAAGCGGGAGTTCGGCAAGCAGTCGAGTGCGGAAAAGAGACTTTCTGCAAGAGTTAGAAACAATATTTTTTCTAAGAGTCTTTAAAAAATTACCAAATCTTAATCAATTAATTTAATTAATATGAAAATACATACACAAATTAATTCTTTGACAAGGTTGTCAAAACCAAACTTTCAATATAATTAGTTAGCATGACGACGATCTTGGTTTACATGACGATGATTCAAACCGACTGTTATTGTCTACCGATTTGACTTTCGAATATTATGTCAAAATAATTTTATTTCATCGAATTGTCGCGTTAATTTCATTAAAACAGGAACACAATAAGATATATTTGAAATAAATTAGTAAATAATATCTAAATATTAGTTTATTGCATGTATTATAATTACTTTAAGGCCATATTAACATATCTAAATTAACACGCGTGCGGAAAAGTAAAAACCGCGTGCGGAAAAGTAACACGCGTGCGGAAAAGTGAAGCTTTCTAATCTAAAATGCGTGCGCGAAAGTAGACATTTTTGCACGCTCGTAGAAAAAATATTTTTCAGCTTTAGAATATTGGAGGCATAAACGTGCGGATAGAGTTTCATAAAGGGATCGGTGGCAGTCCAAATCTTTTCAAAATCATCTTCGTTAGCTTCTTAGGCTAACTTTCGGATAATCCGAAATTTTCGGAATCCGAACAGGCTGTCCCCCCAATTAGTTCGGATTTGCGGGGTTCTACTCTAGTTGCCAACATGGCAAAATCCAAGGGATGGATAAAATTCCTATGGCTACGGCCCTAGGGCAACATATGACTCGTAGGGACCTCCCACGTGTGGGAGTCATATGTTGCCCTAGGGCCGTAGCCATAGGAATTTTATCCATCCTTTGGATTTTGCCATGTTGGCAACTATATAAGACTTTTAGTCTGTTTTTGAAAGGCTTTGACCTTTGTATTTTTTGGTTGGCTCACCATGTTCTTGTAAGTATAACCAAACTTTGCTTTTACCTTGGTCATCATTTTAACTTTAACATTTTGCTTAATTAATATGGTTACACTTATTGTAGGTAACACTGATGATGCTCTTGTTACAGAGCGAAAACGTTTTGTTTCTATGTTTGTAGCCCTATAGGGGCTTTTTAAACTAATATACCTTTTACCAAGCCAAAAATTTTTTATTAAATTTTACTTCTAGAGAATTTGTTAGTTTTTCTTAATTTTTATTGGGGGCCTTTTCCTTGATTACCACATCGTTATCATCAGCAAATAAATTTTTTCGTTCGTTGGTTAGGGGTTGGTCATTGATGTGTTGTGTACAATTGGCGTCAGAATGGGTCCCTGAGGGAGGCAATTTTTTAGTCTCTCCACTAACTATTCCCGGAATGGCGTATTACGTATATGCGTCTATTTGTAACACGACATTTCACCAACCAAAAGAGAGACAGCTATAACAATTTTATGTCCGCCGGATCCTTTCCTAGTTTTAAGGTGAGCCCAACTTTAGCTTTTCTAAGAATTTGTTCGGATTGTAACAATTCATCATTCGTAAAATCCACTTCATGGTCCAAAGTTATTTTCTTATTTAGTCTACTCCAATCGATTTATTATCTTTCATTTGGTGGATCGTGCCTCTCATGGACTTTCATCTTAATCGATAATAATCTACCGTTCATCAAAAGGAGGTGGACTATCTCATCAGGTGTGATTTCTGTTAGTTTGGGTGCCGGGGCGGCGAGATCGTTGCCAAGACTGCGGATGAGCCTCCAAGCACGCCTGATGTCCAGACCCATTACCAGATTGCACCACCTGCACCTGTCCTATCAGCCAGTATTGTTGTTATCCTCACATGAATATTGTTGATGGTACACTGTAACTATAACAAGGATCTTTGAATTTAAACAAAGTAAGTTATCAATCGAAGTAGCACAGAAAACGACAATAAATATCGTTCCCATACCACCAGATTGACAACAGGTGGAATACTTTCTTTGGTTACACCTCCTGAGATTTTCAAAATTTATAAATCAAACAGGATGCAGAGGAAATTAAGATGAGAGAATTTTAAATAATTCACAACTCATCTTCGGAAGGGTCCAAAGTATGATACGTAGAGAAATCGGAGAGAAGAGGATATGGGACTACTGATGAGGGAGAAAAGACCTCCGAAACCGGTATAGACTCTTCCTGCACTCTCCGATTTAACCAGAGTATTATGCAGCTGCTGCATTTTCGTGTTGCAAAGAAATTGAAAATGTTTATACATTTTTCATCTATGAATTTAATTCACTAATTATGAACTAATATCTTCTTCTTCTTCCTCTTTATAAGCAATTCTGCTTATTCATTGGCGGATTGATAACTTTATGGAAGGTTGTCACTCCATATTTTGCGCGGTCGGCCGATACTTCTTCTACCGATCGATGATTTATCTCTTGCTGACGATGACCACACGTGTGTATGATCTTGACCACACGTGTCTCTCTCATTTTGCTTATGTGGTTATTCCATTCTTCTTTTCTATTTAGTGAACTAATATGAATAGATATATTTGTAAAGTAGATGTATTTGTAGTCTAATTCTGCAAAAATCAGTGAGTATGTTCACCATATGTTGCAAATGACTATCATCATTCAGACACGAGTGTCCTTGCACTCAAATTAAACTGCATTTGATCTTACCATATAAAGCTAGTTTTGAGCTAATTCTCAGTGTGTAGGTCCCCTAACACTGCCTGACTGACTGAACATATTAGTGGTGTACCTCTCAATGGAAGCCTTATTCACCATTTTTCAGCACATAATTATTGAGAAGAGTATCGCATATGAATATAATAATAAACAGGAACGTACTATTTTAAAATGCGTACTACATAATAAATTAGGATTAAGCACATCATCATCATCATTCAACTCGGATCTATCCACTGCTGGATATAGGTCTCCCTCAGTATTTCCATATATTCCTGTTTTGTGCTCTCTCTCTCTCTCTCTCTCTCTCGCTCTCTCTCTCTCTCTCTCTCTCTCTCTCTCTCTCTCTCTCTCTCTCTCTCTCTCTCTCTCTCTCTTGTCGTTTCCCCATTAGTGAGGGGTCGTGATTTCTTCCAATATTCCTAACAATATTTCTGCATTGGTCTCTATCTGCAGCAGAGCTTTGCAAAATGAGTTTCCAGCTGAATTATTTATTTGGTCGGACCATCTAGTTGGTGATCGTCCTCTTGATCTTCTCCCCGGAACGTTTCCAGAAACAATTAATCTCTCTAAACTGTCGTCACCTCTGCGAACCACGTGACCAAAGAATTGCAGTATTCGTTGCAGATATATTGTGGACAGCCTTTTTTTAATCTTGAGTTGGTTTAGAATGGAAACGTTTGACCTATGAGCTGTCCAAGGTATGCCCAGCATTCTTCTCCAGCACCACATCTCAAAGGCATCGCACTTTTTGCCATACCAATACGTCTCCGAACTTCTGCTTCACAGTTACCACCGTTAGTTATACTAGACCCGAGATAGACAAAGGTGTTTACTATCTGGTATTCCTGTAACATGCTAGGCAGTTGAATTTTAATAGTGTCGAATCTGTCGACCAGCATTATTTTTGTCTTAGCTTTATTGATTTTCAGACCAAGTTTATTGCAGGAGATCAAACACTTCTTGCTCTTTTGCTGCTATAAGTGTAGTATCATCAGCAAATCTTAAATTGGAGATTGGAGATCTGTTTTGTGCTGTTTGCATCCAATTTTTGTCGATCCGTTTTATGTCATCAGACCATCTGGTTGGCGGACGACCTCTACTTCGATATGCTTCTTGTCTTGGTCTCCAGTGTATTATTCGCTGTGTCCATCTGTTATCCCACATTCTAGCTATGTGTCGAGCCCAGTTCCACTTTAGGGTCATAATTCTTTCAATGGCATCTGTCACTCCTGTTCTTCGTCTTATTTCCTTGTTCGTAATTCGATCCCTACGAGAGATGTCTAACGTTGAGCGTTCCACAGCTCTTTCAGTAACACAAATTTCATTGCTTACTTTCTTGGTTATTGTTAAAGTTTCTGCACCATATGTAAGTACTGGCAACACACATTGATCAAAGACTTTTCTTTTAAGACACATAGGCAGTTATGACTTAAGAACATACTAGCTTAGCTTGCCGAATGCGACCCAAGTGAGTCCTATGTGAGAGTAATACCTGTAAAAAAGAAAGAGAGAGAACCACCAAGGAGAAAAAGAAAATATGTACAGTTGAGTCCGCGAGTCTTTACCCGTGCGTCATCACTTAAATCATACGAAATAAGTCGGAAATCTATTTCACCCAACAACAACTGACGGAAAGTGGCTACTGTTCCGATTACGGGTTTTATTATAAAATTTGACGTTATCAAATATATAGAATGTCAAATTTAAGTTTTGCTTCAAAATTTTTGCGCAGAATTACAGCTACATTTGAAGTAGCTTAATAAATTCTTTTATTATTATTGATTAATAAATAAATAAACAATTTATAAAAAAATCCAATAACATATTTTATTTTTGTTATTTATTCACTTTGACGGAAATCTAAACACAGTCATTTCTTTACTGTGTGAATGACGTTAGCTTTGTATGTTTTAAATATTAATTGCCTAATGTTGTTCTGAAGCTATTTCCTTGTGGCATTTTTATGATTAATTATTTATATGGGAAATAAGCCACAATTAAAATGAAAAAAATAATTTTATTAACGTTTCGACGCCCAAATCGGGTGCCGTTGTCAAAATACAAAATATTACTAAAATAAACTAAAGTGTTGTTGCTAAGCAAAAAAAATTCTTCTAATAATTTATTTAATCTCACTCATTTATATTGGCAATTCAGACATATATTATACATTTTAAAGTAGAAGACTTTAAAATGATATTGCCAATATTTATGAGTTGCGTTCCTGGGACGACTTACTGAAAGATAGTTCATTCGATTACATGAAATTAACCCCAACTCAAGAATATCCGTCATAAAAAATTATAGCATGTGATATGTCTTTAAAAAGACAACCAAATGCAACGACAGTAAAATTCTCGCGTTAGAGACTTCATAGTAAATCACAAGGGAAAACCAGGAAAAAAAAAAAAAACCTTGTGATTTACTATGAAGTCTCTAACGCGAGAATTTTACTGTCGTTGCATTTGGTTGTCTTTTTAAAGACATATCACATGCTATAATTTTTTATGACGGATATTCTTGAGTTGGGGTTAATTTCATGTAATCGAATGAACTATCTTTCAGTAAGTCGTCCCAGGAACGCAACTCATAAATATTGGCAATATCATTTTAAAGTCTTCTACTTTAAAATGTATAATATATGTCTGAATTGCCAATATAAATGAGTGAGATTAAATAAATTATTAGAAGAATTTTTTTTGCTTAGCAACAACACTTTAGTTTATTTTAGTAATATTTTGTATTTTGACAACGGCACCCGATTTGGGCGTCGAAACGTTAATAAAATTATTTTTTTCATTTTAATTGTGGCTTATTTCCCATATAAATAATTAATCATTAATTGCCTAAATATAATTATTTACCTTAAAATTTCAAAGCCCAATATAAAATAAGTTGTGAAAACAACTGTTTGTGTAATATAAAGAAACTTCAAAACGCAAAAATTCGACAAAAACCGCAAAAAGTTCAACTGACTGACAGCCACAAAATTAAACAAATCAGAAACGTCAAACAAATTATTGTGCTTAAAATATGAAAACATACCGAATCGTCTTTTTTTCTACCTATCTCTTTTCAATGCACTGAGTCTAGATGGTTCATAAAAATAACATGTGTTGTTACTTAATAACAAACGGCAGCTGGTTTGTCATGAGTTTCATGCATGGAAGAGAATGATGCTAGATAAAAAGTATGTGTTTTATCTAGCCAGGTATTAATGACGCACGGGTAAAGACTCGCGGACTCAACTGTAAATAGAAAAACGTCGGTCGTCGCGAAATCAGCAATATTAAACGTCAAAATAAAAAAGATGTATTTTATAACATGTCAAATATGTGCATAATTTTTGTTTACAAAAATATTCGGCTATGTTAAACCTTTCTGCACACCATTTCGAAAATCCTTTAAATCATTCGAAAATAAGTATCCTTTTTAAATGTTTCAATTAACGCAAGTACAAATTCCAGTATGACATATGTGTCCGACAATGTCAGATTTACTTTAGATGAATCCTGCATCAAACCTTTAAAAAGAAGATCAGAGGGTAGACTTAAAGCAATTAGTTCCAATGAAGACTTCAGAAGCTGGAATTATACCGTCGAAGATAGAAGACGTCAAATTTTGGATGTAGTTAAAAATGATGTCGAAAAAGTAAGAACTGTATTTTTACCTATTCTGTGCCTGCAAATTATTGATTGTTTTTATGTCAACTAACCTACGTTTAATATTTTTAATATCTTCCAGTTAACGTTTTCTTAGCTTGTTCGTCATTCCAGGGTTTGGGCATTTGTGCCTGTTTTCGTATCAAACTTGGTTTAATCTGTTTAGTGTAAGTTATTGACTTGTTATATGATCAATTCCATACAATGTTCATTCTTCTAAATATTCTTGTATACAACTAACCAGGTTCATCATCACGTAGCGCTACAACTCTGGATGGGCCTTGGCTGACTGCACAACTTTTTCTAATTTGTTCGGTCTTCCATCAACCTAGGGCCAAATGGAATGTTCATTTTCCGGAGATCTGCTTGGATGTTATGTCTCCATCGCATTCTGGGACGTCCGAGTGGTTTTTTGCCTATAGGAATCTCCTCTTATACCAGTCGTACAAGTCTCTCATTATAAATCTGTGCACGTGGCCTGTCCATCATAGTCGCTGCGATTTAATTTTTTGGACAATATCGGTGTCATTATAGAGTGCTTTTAATTCGATATTGGTTCTGATCCTATACTGGTTTGTAGTGATGTCGTGGTTAGGTCTTAGGTCCGAAAAGTTTTCTAAGTATTTTTCGTTCAAAATGTCTGAGCTTTCCTTCGTTTGCTTTGGTCATGGTCCACGTTTCGCATGCATAAGTATGTTAGTACAGATCTGACGATGGATTGATCTTGAAGGGAAAATAGCAGGCAAACGCAGTCCACGACGAAGAAGAATCTCATGGTTGAAGAACTTGCGAGATTGGTATGGGGGTGATACAAGCATGCTATTTAGGGTGACAGTGAATAAAATTAAGATAGCTATGATGGTAACCAAAGTTCTGAAAGGACATGGTGCATGAAGAAGAAGAATTGTCATATTTATTAATTTTCAGTTTAGGTGGGATATTTAATGTTTCCATTGGTATGATTAGTTATTTCCTTTGGATCAAATCAAATGCCAATTTGAAGTCGGTAAAGGGCCTTTCTAATTCTAATTTGTATGCATTTGGTTTTTACATCATTTGTTTTAATGTGCGTAGAGCACGTATTGTTGATTTTTCTTCTGTGAATCTACATCAACATTGTCATCACCCAGTCCGCAGGAAACTTCTCTTGTTTACATAGGTATATTATGTATTTTAGTATTTTCCAGTAATTTTTTCTGACCTTCCTTTCTCCGTATTTTATAAGCTCCATGTTAATTTTGTTTTTACTAGGAGTTTTTTATTGTTGCTCCTCTGTATTACTTTTTTCAATTTTTCTATTGTTCGTCTGCTTCGTCATCATCTACCGTTTTCTCTTCCTTGTCCATTTCTTCTTCAGTATATTCTTCTGTCAGGAGTTATTTGTAGTGATCCCTCTTTATTTTTAACTCCGTTTGTTTTGTCTTTGTATATTTTTATTTGTTCTTTAATATTTTTATAAACATTTTTTTGTTTCTATTTATCCGTTTCTGTTCCATTTCTTGAATTTTCTCATCTACTTATGTACTTTTATTTTGTCTTGTAATTTTCCTAGGGTTTTTCTTAATGGTTCATAGTTTTGTTTGCCTTCCTCTTTATCAATTCTCAGCCAGTTAGTTCTTTATTACCCCCGTTTTGCTGTTATTTCTTTATATTCATAGTTAGACCATTCGTTTTTAATTGTCTCCTGGTGTATTCCTACCTAGTTGATCGTAAAGTCTTCTATTGATTGATCATCTCCCATTTTGATACTTTATCTTCTGCTCAATATTTATTTTTTATTTGCATCTTTATTTCCTTTTCATATTTCTTTCTAATGTCTGCATTTTGCAATTTATTGATATTTCATATTTTCTGTTGGTTTTTCTGTTTTGTTTAGGCTTCTATTTTATATGCGCAAGTGTACAAGCACCTCTTTTCTTTCACCTTTTATATTTTTTTAAATAGTTAATATATTTCAGTGTGGTCTACTCACAACAGCGGTACTACACGCATTAACTCTAAAATCCAAAGCAAAACTTACAAAAAGCCTTAAACAACTATGGGAATTTATTATGTCACGAGATTTGACAGAGGAAGAAAAAGAACACTTAACGAAATTGGTAATTTGGACAAAAAATTAATTTGTAGAAATATTGGTTAATAATAAGTTTATAAATTTTCAGCAAAAAGAAATGGGATATGCATGTTCACAAGTTGTAAGTATTGATTTCTTATATAGTAGTACAGTTTTTCTCGGTTTTTGCTGTAAATTTTAAAGAACCGCTTGGATTGACATGAAATTTGGCATACGCATAGCTAACATGTCAAAAAAATGAGATTGTGCAGATGTGTGCTTTTGCCCTGGGGGGGACTTTCACCCCCTCTTGGGGGCGAAAAAATTTATGTTCGAAATAAGACCGGAAATAGATAAACTTACTAATTTTAAGTAACTTTTGATCTATAGAGCTTTTTCGCCAAGTCAACAGTTTTCGAGTTATTTGCGAGCGAATATGTTCATTTTTCAACAAAATAACCACGTTTTTAGACGGTTTTTCGCAAATAACTCAAAAAATAAGTATTATGTCAAAAAAAATATTCTTAGCAAAAATATAGCCTGCAAAAAAGTAAAAAATGGTATACTCGCCAAATTTCGAATGGAATATTTCAACGTGAAATATCCAAAAAATTAAGCACTTTTTGGGAAAAACTCATTATAACTTTTTTAAAGTGTTTAAAAAAGGCTTTATTTCTCTTTTTATAACAAGTTTCTAGCATTAAATGTGCAAGTTTCGCTCAAAATAAAGTTGGTTCCTTTTGTTTTGGCAATAAAAAATCAGGAAGATCACCCCCTAATTAACAACTTAAATGAAATTAATCGTTACTGCTTCACAAATTATTTTAATTATATTGTGTTTATATATATGATCTGTAAGTTTCATCGACTCAAAGTGCTTATTTTTGAAAAAAATTGGTTTTAAAATAAAATTTTTAAAATTTTTAATTTTGAGAAAAATTGCTTTTTTTTTCAAAATAACTTAAAAATTGTTAGAGATACCAAAAATCTCAAAAAACAAAAAAGTCAACATTGCCCTTCTGAATATCTCGTATTTTGTTGTTTTTATGTAAGACAAAAATTGATTAAGATTTGGTGTTTCTAAATTTGCATACACTCATGATCAGTGACTCAGGGGCAGTTCAAGGCCTTTTAACTACAGCCCTTTCAAAAATAAGGACTTTGAACCGATGAAACTTACAGATCATATAAACAATACATACACAAGTAAGAAACTTATGAAGTGGTAACGATTAAGTTTATTTGAGATACTAATTAGGAGGTGATATTCCCGATTTTTTTACCAAAAAAAAGGGATTAACTTTATTTTGAGCATAACTTGTTTCCTTTTGATGCTAGAAATTTTTTTTATAAAAAAAAATGAAGCTTTTTAAACAGGTTAAATAAGTTGTAATACGTTTTCCTCAAAAAGTGCTTTATTTTTTTGTTATTTCACGTTAAATTATTCCATTTGGAATTTGACGAATATTAACCTATTTTTCATTAGCTATAACTCTGCTACTACTAGGTATAAAGACCTAATATATACATTTTTTTCAATTTTTTACGGGCTATATTTTTGCTGTGTTTATTTCGAAAAAATACTTATTTTTTGAGTGATTTGCGAAAAACCGTCTATAGTGTAGGAAACAGAGGTTGAACCTTGCAAAATGGACACAAGTCCGGTTTTATTTTTTTTCTGGCATATCAAGGGGTGCTTATTATAAGACTAACTTTTTCTGAAAAAATTTCGCCCCGGAACCCCCTTTTCACCCCTTTAAACGGGGTAATTTATGGTTTTTGCAGAACGTAGCCCTTCCTGTACCTTCTACAAAAAATTTCTTTTATAGAAATATGAAGAGGACTATATTTTCTATGATTTATTTCCAACAGCATCTCGCTATCATCCACCGTTTAGCAAGGGTGGCGCCCCAAAGTTGACAAGTTTTTAAAAAAGATGTTTTTAGAAAAAATATATTTTTCGCTAACTGTAACGGAAATTAAAAAGAAATGCTACGAAGATTATTCACAAATATATGATTGATTTTTTCGTATAGGTTTCACTTAAGGGTAATTGCCCTTTTTTTAATTACAGGGTGTTACATTTTAAAAAACCCCTTTTTATACCATCTGAACCGTTTATGCTAGAGTAAGAAGACTTTCAGCGATTACCCATGTACTAGTGTTATTTATAAATTTGTATAATGCACCCCCATTTTTTCCCCGGAACCACCCAAAAAAGAAGAAGAATTAATAAATAAAGTGATTTTCTTGGAATCCTTCACACACAATGCCCTTTATTAATATGCTTCATATATCATTTTGTGCAAGTTATTATTACCCATGCATGGACACTAAACGCGATTTCCTAGTGCAAACCTTGTAGCCAAAAACAATAAATAAAATGGGGGGTTAAAATTTTTTTTTTGTTTTTTGCTTTTTGATCCATATGGGCATATGCTTCATCAATAGTGCTTTTCAAAAATATATATGGTTATTGCAACATCCCTGCGCAAACCACCCTATCCTTGAAAATATACTGCAGAAACTACCCCTATACCTTATCCAGCATGTTTTTACGATTTTCTCATTACCTACTCATTTTTTTAAACAAAACTTATACAAGGTTAAAGACCACTATTTACTCTAAAAATTAGGTCCTATTCATTTTTTTCGTTTAAGCAACCGTTACGGCGCCACTGTGCCGTAACCTCATATATGCTTTGACGGGCTCCAGTTTTTGTTTATTTTTTCGTCATCTGTTTGTTTTATTGATAAAGTACTTATGTAAAATAAAACAACACAGTGTAACCTACAAATCATGACCTATGCACATTTTACATTCTTTGCTCCCCAAAGCTACAGTGGTGGCCCAAAATAAATTTTTTCATATTTTCGCCACCTACACGCATTTTATTGCGTTAATGCTACCTTAATAGCACAATATTCACCCCTAAGTGGTCGCTAAGCAGTGGCGGATCCAGGGAGGGGTGATAAGGGCGATCACCCCCACCCCTCTCAAACCAAGTGATATTATATTTGAAGATTATAAAAATATTCATTTATTTTTATAGAAATACTTATATAATATTAATATTATTTTTATAAGAATGACTTTTTATGCTTTAGCGACAGTAGCGGATCCAGCATCGTTAAGAGGGGGGTGCCAATTGGTTAAATTTCTATAAAAATAAATGAATATTTTTATAATCTTTGAATATAATATGACTTGGTTTGAGAGGGGGGGGAGGTGTTCACCCCCATCACCCCTCCCTGGATCCGCCACTGCGTAGCGACCACCTAAGGGTAAATATTGTGCTGTTAAGGTAGCATTAATGCAATAAAATGCATGTAGGTGGCGAAAATATGCAAAAATTTATTTTGGGCCACCACTGTGTCTTTGGGGAGCAAAGAATGTAAAATGTGCATAAGTCATAATTTGTAGGTTACACTGTGTTGTTTTATTTTGCATAAGTACTTTATCAATAAAACGAACAAATGACGAAAAAAAAAAAACAAAAACTGGAGCCCGCCAAAGCATATATGAGGTTTACGGCGCCACTGTGCCGTAACCGTTGCTTATACGAAAAAATGAATAGGACATAATTTTTAGAGTAAATAGTGGTCTTTAACCTTGTATAAGTTTTGTTTAAAAATAATACATAGGTAATGAGAAAATCGTAAAAACATGCTCGCCAAGGGATAGGGGTAGTTTCTGCAGTACATTTTCAAGGATAGGGGTGGTTTTCGCAGAGATGTTGCAATAACCATATATATTTTTGAAAAGCACTATTGATGAAGCATATGCCCATATGGATCAAAAAGCAAAAAAACAAAAAAAAATTTTCAACCCCCCATTTTATTTATTTTTTCTTGCTTAAGGGGTTGCACTAGGAAATTGCTTTTGATGTCCATGCATGGGTAATAATAACGTCCACAAAATGATATATGAAGCATATTAATAAAGGGCATTGTGTGTGAAGGATTCCAAGAAAATCAATTTATTTATTAATTCTTCTTTTTTTTGGGGTGGTTCCGGGGAAAAAATGGGCATGCATTATACAAATTTGTAAATAGCACCAATACATGGGTAATCGCTGAAAGTCTTTTTACTCTAGCATAAACGGTTCAGATGGTATAAAAATAGGTTTTTTAAAATGTAACACCCTGTAATTAAAAAAAGGGCAATTATCCTTAAGTAAAACCTATACCAAAAAATCAGTCAATGATTTGTGAATAATTGCCGCAGGATTTCTTCTTAATTTCCGTTACAGTTAGGGAAAAATATATATTTTTTTAAAAACATCTTTTTTAAAAACTTGTCAACTTTAGGGCGCCACCCCCGCTAAACGGTGGATGATAGAGAGATGGTGTTGGAAATAAATCGTAGAAAATATAGTCCTCTTCATATTTCTAAAAAAGAAATTTTTTGTAAAAGTTACAGGAAGGGCTACGTTCCGCAAAAACCACAAATGACCCCCTTTAAAGGGGTGAAAAGGGAGGTTCCGGGGCGAAATTTTTTCAGAAAAAGTTAGTCTTATAATAAGCACCCCTTGATATACCAGAAAAAAAATAAAACCGGACTTGTGTCCATTTTGCAAGGTTCAACCTTTGTTTCCTACACTAGGTATCTAAAAGCGTGGTTATTTTATTGAAAAATGAACATATTCACTCGCAAATAACTCGAAAATTATTGACTTAGTGAAAAACTCTATATAACAAAAGTTACTTAAAATTAGTCAATTTATCCATTTCCGGAATTACTTTGTACGTATATTTTTTCAACCCCGAGAAGGGGTTAAATCCACCCCTAGGGCAAAAGCACACATCGGCACAATACCACTGTTTTTCTTTGACTTGTTACCTATGTGTATGCCAAATTTCATGTCAATCCAAGCGCTTCTTTAAAATTTAGAGGTTTTGCAATATTTTACCGTTAAAGAACCATACTAATATTATATTTTCCTTTATTAGAACATACTTACAGTTGAGTCCGGGAATCTTTACCCGTGCGTCATCATTTAAAGCCATAGGCGTAACCAGGGGTTGGTTTTGGGAGTTATATCTATTATACTAGGAATCAAAATTCGTTAAATTTTTACCTAAATGAATTGGAGGGTTGTGGAGTGCTTGTGGAGTTTGCCTTGTAGATTGTAGAAGGCACGAATTTAGATCATCACAATTTTGGTTCCAAGTTCCTTAGAAGTTTAATACCTGGTTGCATCAACAGATTGTATGCCTTAAGCTCATCTTCTGAAATCTACGCGTTGCACCATGGAGTCTTAGATCAATTTTTAGCTTGCCACAATGGATTGTCAGAAGGATAAGAATCGAAAATAATGGTGCAACGTAGGGGATACTTAAAGCGGCCCTATCTATGAGCTGAGCTGGGGGGCTTAAGATTTGTTGATCCAACCATGCATTAAATATTCGGTTCTTTAGACTTATACTTGTTTAATATGTAATTTACTTTATTAATACAATTATTTTTATAATATACTTTCAGATTTCAAACAATTGCCCCTGTGAAGGAAATTATGACGTCATATGTGCATGTGAAGATGAGACTGGCGCTAAGCAACGAGATCGTATTCTAAATGTAGTTCATTCATTTGAGAGCAAAAGTGTTCCTGTTGATCTAAGTAGAGAATTCGGTACGTTTTTTAATATAAGAAGTTAACGATATAATATTTTATCATTCTTCAGTCTTTGTTACCAATTGGGCATATGTACATTCATACATCATTAATTCATACATCGTAAATCCGGGACAATACGACAATAAGTCAATTTAATAATAAGGCTGGTTTAGCCAAGGCTATTTTCCATTTTCCATCGTCCAAAAAACGTATAAAAAGAGAGTTAAAAATTTGTGTCTTATCAAAAATATATTAAATATAAGATATTTTCTATCAAAATTTAATAATGACATTTTCCATTAACGAAATACTTATATGTACATTTATTTGATTTGTTTTAGAAACTCTCAAATGTGAATGTTCAGCTTGTTCAGATCGAGCCAGAAAGCAGTTTTCAGCCAAAACTACTATTTGTGGTGGCCAAAAAGGTCCTAGTGATCCCAAAAAAAGAAAGATAATGAAAGCAGCTGTTTCTTCTGACCAAAACGTTTTTTCAAAAACTAGGAAACATTACGATAGACCGGATACTGCTTCATCTGATGTTCCAAGCAGTAAAAGGTCATCTAGGCCAGATACAGTTTCAGGTCGTCCTCGCCCCAGGAGAATGGACGACATCTCATCAGCTGATGATACTGATGCAAAAATTAAAGATTCCTCAAGTACCAGTAGTGATTCAAAACCTATAAGTTCTCCTATGTATACTGGTTACGAAGGTAATATCTAACTTATTTAATTTTTTAGTACTATTAATTACTATTATGATTCGGTAATGCAGTATACCTTTGTAGATAGTCCTTATACCACTAAAATCAAAGATAAATCTTCACGTGATGATACGGATTCGAAAATAAAAGAATTTTCCAGTTTCAGTACTGATGATGATTCGAAACCTGTAAGTCCTAGTACTCGTGCGTCTTCTGGTTACCAAGGTAATTTTATAACTAATACTTTTTTAGAAATACGTAATATTAATGAGGGTTTGTTAAAACTAAAAAATACTTTTTCAGATGACCCTTACAGAGGTAAAACCAGAGATACTAGCAGAGATCCTTACAGAGATAAAACCAGAGATACTAGCAGAGATCCTTACAGAGATCAAACCAGAGATACTAGCAGAGATGATCCTTATAGAGATAAAACCAGAGATACTAGCAGAGATGAACCTTATAGAGGTAAAACCAGAGATACTAGCAGAGATCCTTACAGAGATCAAACCAGAGATACTAGCAGAGATGATCCTTATAGAGATAAAACTAGAGATCCTAGCAGAGAAGAACCTTACACCGATAAAACCAGAGATACTAGCAGAGATCCTTACAGAGATAAAACTAGAGATACTAGCAGAGATGATCCTTATAGAGATCCTAGCAGAGATGAACCTTACACAGATAAAACCAGAGATACTAGCAGAGATCCTTACAGAGATAAAACTAGAGATACTAGCAGAGATGATCTTTATAGAGATCCTAGCAGAGATGAACCTTACACAGATAAAACCAGAGATACTAGCAGAGATCCTTACAGAGATAAAACCGGAGATACTAGCAGAGATGTACCTTACATAGATAAAACTAGAGATAGTAGCAGAGATCCTTACAGAGATCAAATCAGAGATACTAGCAGAGATGATCCTTATAGAGATAAAACCAGAGATCCTAGCAGAGATGAACCTTACACAGATAAAACCAGAGATACTAGGACACCCCAATCTTCTGGTTACAAAGGTAATGTTATAATTATTAGTACATTTCTAGTATAACGTACTATTAATTTGAGATAGTTAAAAACTAAGGAAATACTTTTTCAGATGAACCTTACAGAGATAAAGCCAGAGATACTAGTAGAGATGATCCTTACAGAGATACAACCAGACGTACTAGCAGAGACGAACCTTACAAAGATAAAACCAGAGATACTAGCAGAGATGAACCTTATAGAGATAGAACCAGAGATACTAGCAGAGGTGAATCTTACAGAGATAAAGGCAGAGATACTATCAGAGATGAACCTTATAGAGATAGAACCAGAGATACTAGCAGAGGTGAATCTTACAGAGATAAAACCAGAGATACTAGCAGAGATGAACCTTACAGAGATTCAACCAGACGTACCAGCAGAGACGAACCTTTCAAAGATAAAACCAGAGATACTAGCAGAGGTGAACCTTACAGAGATAAAACCAGAGATACTAGCACACCCCGATCTTCCGGATACAAAGGTAATGTTACATACAAATATGTAGTAGGTACTTTTCTAGTAATACGAATATTAACTCGAATTAGCTTAAAATTAAAGAAATACTTTTTTAGATGACCCTTAAAAAAGTAAAATCAAAGATACTAGCACTCCCTGCCTTCTGATTACAAAGGTAGTGTTACAATTAATACTACGTACAATATTGACGCGAGTTAGTTGAACACTAAAGAAATATTTTTCGTTACTTGTTTCTTACATTCTTTACTTATTTTTTATTAGGTATTATTGTTACAAAGGCCGATAAGTATACACTTGTGTCCATGGTTCTTTGCTCTTAAGTCATTACTATCTGGCGAGATAAAACACATATTTTTTATCTAGCATCATTGTCTTCCACGCATGAAACTAAAGACAAACTAGCTACCGCCTGTTACTAAGTAAAGACACATGTTGTTTTTATGAATGCTCTAGACCAGCGTTTCCCAACCGGTGGGTCGGGACCCACTAGTGGGTCGCGGGCGGATTTCAGGTGGGTCGCGGCGCAGCTCTTACAGTAGCTGAATAACGTACATGTATATCATTATGAGTAAGGGATGGGTCGCGAATATGAAAAAACATCAGAAGGTGGGTCGCCAGACATAAAAGGTTGGGAATCACTGCTCTAGACAGTCTAGACTCAGTACATCGAAAAGATATAGGTACAAAAAAGACGCTTGGATACGTTTTCAGATTTCAAGTACAATTTGTGACGTTTCTGGGGGCTGTCAGTTTTTTTGACCTGTTTTTGCATTTAGAAGTTATTTATATTACACAAACTGTTGTTTTCACAACTAATTTTATATTGGAGTTTTCAATTTTATGGTAAGTTTATTTTATTTAGCCATTAAGTTACATACAAAGTTAACCTCATTTACACAGTTAAGGAATGGTTTCATTTAAGTCTCCGCAAAAGTAAAAGAGATGACCATTTTTATATATAGTTTATTTATTTATTAATCACTAATGAAATTAAAATAATTTATTAAGCTACTTCAAATGTAATTCTACACCAACACTTTAAAGCAAAACTAACATTTTCCATTTTATTTATTTGATTACGTCAAATTTTATAATATAATCCGTGATCGGACCAGCAGCCACTTTTTGTCACTTGCTGTTGCGTGAAGTTTTCCAACTTATTTCGTATGCTTTAATGACGACGCACGGGAAAGAGCAATGGACTAACCTGTATGCGAGTATGTTTAATTTGTACTTCAGGGAAATAAGCAAAATTTAAGGGCGTCCAGTACATCTCAGCAACCAGGGACTTGATCAATTTTTCGTTAATATTTTCTTTTTCTCCTTCTTCGGCCTTAAGTAATCCAACTTTGGACATACACCTCCCCCAATTTAATCCAGTGATTTAAATTTTGTGCCACTTGCATCCAGTTGTGTCTTTCAATCTTCTTAATGTCATCAGCCATCTCGTTTGTGGCCATCCTCTGCTTCTCGTTCCTAACCATGGTCTCCATTGTTATATTTCGTGGTTCCATCTTTTATTCTTCAGCTGGGCATTGTGTCCTGCGAAGCTCCATTTTAATTTAGCAGCATGTTCTCCCGCGTCTTAGACTTTAGGAATATACTGCGGTAATATATCCCCTCTTAATTTCGCGAAATATTCAACCGTCGCACTAATTTTGACACACCCTGTATATAGATGTTTATCAGTATTCTAATTTGTACATAATTATCTTTTCAACCAGAGCTGGACCGGGTACTGATAAATTGTACTCGGGTACAGAGTACCGGGTACTTTTCATATTTGAGGAACGAGTACAGAGTACCGAGTACATTGCTCAAAAAAAGTACTCGGAGTACAATACTCCAAGTACAATTACCCTAATTTCTCGGGTACTTATTTCGAGTACATTTGAATATAGAACCCAAAAAAAGGTAAGAGGGTAATAATTATCTCTGCCTCTCTAAACATATTATTTATTTATGAGTCATGAAAACATAAAAAAAACGCGTAGGTACAACTCCAACTTAAATAAAAAAATAAGAATTTTAAAAATTGATCATTGATTAATACAATAAAACCTGTCAGTAACGGCCACTAAAAATGAAGGAACTATTGGCCGATATAGAAAGGTGGCCGGTATTTCCAGTTTTGTAGTCCACAAATACATAAAAGGTAATTGGAACTTTGTTTATTTTGGTAATAAAAGCAAATATAATTCTATACATAAACGGAAACGTCGGAAACTACTAAAACTACTTTAATATCCTAATATAAAACAAAACTATGTATACTACGGAAAAAACATATTGAAGTTAATCTTTTTTAAAGAATTTTTCAACTCACGTTTATTTTTTTAAATCCTTTGATAATTTGAGTTTTTACACCACATTTTTCGGCTAACTGTTGTGAATTGTAATCATACTTATAAATAGTGACAAACGTTTCTCTTTTACAACACTTTTACGACATTTTTATTATAGGATTTTAAGAACCTATTGTGACCACCGATCAGATGAAGGTTAATTTAATGTTTAGGTAGATACAATAGGTCCTAATAAATAGTACTGGGAATTTCCATCAACAAATAGACAAAATTATTTTAACAAAATTATTTTGGCTAACATTCACATTCAATTTCTCTAAAATGGGCTTTAAAAATATGTGATTATTTGGCCGTATTATAAAGGTGGCCGTAAATAGTAGGTCATAAATAAGCGAATATAGTATATTGTATTACATATAATTGGTTTGCGGAATTTTAAAACAGGCCGTAAGTACAGGTGCTATTGATTATTATGGAATATAGTCCATTCTTTCACGGTTTTTGCTCTAAATTTTAAAGAACCGCTTGGTTTGACATGAAATTTGGCATACGTATAGCTTACATGTCAAAGAAAAAAAGTGATATTGTGCCGATGTGTGCTTTTGCCCTGGGGGTGACTTTCACCCTCTCTTGGGGGTGAAAAAATATATGTCCAAAATAAGTCCGGAAATGGGTAAACTGACTAATTTTAAGTAAATGTTGTTCTATAGAGCTTTTTCGCCAAGTCAACACTTTTCGAGTTATTTGCGAGTGAATATGTACATTTTTCAACAAAATAACCACATTTTTGGACGGCTTTTCGCAAATAACTCAAAAAGTAAGTATTTTGTCGAAAAAAACATTCTTAGCAAAAATATAGCACATAAAAAAGTAAAAAAAATGGTGTACGCGTTAGGTCTCTGGATCTCGTAGAACCAGAGTTATAGCTAATGAAAAATAGATTCATATTCACCAAATTTCAAATAGAATATTTCGACGTGCAATATCCAAAAAATTAAGCACTTTTTGGGGAAAACCTATTATAACTTTTATAAAGTGTTTAAAAAAAGCTTTATTTCTGTATTTACAAAAAGTTTATAGCATTAAATTTAAGCAAGTTACGCTCAAAATAAAGTTGGTCCCTTTTGTTTTTGCAAAAAAATCGGGAAGACCACCCCCCAATTAGCAACTTAAATGAAATTAATCGTTACCGCTCCACAAATTATTTTACTTATGTTGTGTTTATATGATCTGTAAGTTTGATCGAGTCAAAGTGCTTATTTTTGAAACAATTTGGTTTTAAAGTAAAATTTTTAAAAATTTAAATTTTGAAAAATATGCTTTTTTTTTTAAATAACTTAAAAATTGTTAGAGCTACCAAAAATCTCGAAAAACAAAAAAGTCAGATTTGCTTTTCTGAATATCATGTATTTTTTTTTGTTTTTCTGTTAGACAAAAATTGATTAAGATTTAGTGTTTCTAAATTTGCATACATTCGTGATCAGTGACTCGTTCAACCCCTTTTAACTACAGCCCTTTCAATAATAAGGAGTTTGAACCGATGAAACTTACAGATCATATAAACAATATATACACGAATCAAGAAACTTGTGAAGTAACGATTACGTTCATTTAAGATACTAAATAGGGGGTGATTTTCTCGATTTTTTTTACCAAAACCAAAAGGGACTAACTTTATTTTGAGCGTAACTTGTTTAATTTTGATGTTAGAATTTTTTTTTATAAAGAAATATATTTATAAAAAAATATTTTTTTTAAACATTTTAAATAAGTTATAATGAATTTTCCCCGAAATGTGCTTAATTTTTGGTTATTTCACGTTAAAGTATTCCATTTGGAATTTGACGAATATGAACCTATTCTTCAATAGCTATAACTCTGCTTCTACTAGGTGTAGAGACGTGATATATACACCATTTTTTTTTAAATTTTTTACAGGCTATATTTTTGCTAAAAATGTTTTTTCGACAAAATACTTACTATTTGAGTTATTTACGAAAAACCGTCTAAAAGCGTGGATATTTTGTTGAAAAAATGAACATATTCACTGTCAAATAACTCGAAAAGTATTGACTTAGTGAAAAAACTCTATAGAAGAAAAGTTACTTAAAATTAGCCAGTTTATCCATTTCCTGACTTTCTTTGGACGAATATTTTTTCACCCTCAAGAGGGGGTGAAAACCACCCCCAGGGCAAAAGCACATATCGGCACAATATCACTTTTTTTCTTTGACTTATTAGCTATATGTATGCCAAATTTCATGTCAATCCAAGCGGTTCTTTAAAATTTAGAGGTTTTGCAATATTTTACCGTTAAAGAACGGACTAATAAGAGAATAGGCGTTTGCTTGACTTTGCGAATGGACTGATACTGAAAACGGTGTTTTTGCGTGTTGCTATTAATTTGCTGTCCCACATGCAGCGAAAAGTTTATACTTGCAAAAAGTACTCGGAAAATGTACTCGTATAATAAACGCGGGTACCGGGTATTTTACCCATATGCTACGGGTACGAGTACCGAGTACTTTATTGAAAATGTACTCGGGTACCGGGTACTGAGTACCCAAATTGTACTCAGAGTACAAAATTCGGGTACTTGTACTCGGTTATTGCCCAGCTCTGTTTTTAACATAATTTTTTCTTAGATGTGTCGAAAACTTTATCAGAGGAGAAAGGTGAAGGCCCGCATATTTACACTGCTGAGCGAGCAGTAAGTTCAACTGTTTCAGTTTGCAGTATAGACTGTCAATGCAGAACCGATATTAAAACGGTTGGCCTACGAACTGAACCAGATCTTACAAGTAGAGAAGACAGTGGTGAATCAATTCTATGCCCATGTAGAGATAAAGCTACCTGTACACCTGTAAGACCCACTCGTACAGTAAAATTAGGAGTACATTCTACCCCAGATGAGTCTTCAGAGCCCTACAAGAAACTTAAGAGTAAATATGCTGTAAGAATATATTACAATACAACGTAAACAACAATATATTTGATGTCGGTAAAGTTAGCAGCACCATTTTATAAGGCAGAATTCAGACTAAGACTGTATTTTATTGCTAATTTCTTGCTAATTTGTTACGAAAAGAAAACATTTATTGCTGTAGCCGTTTCCGAGAAACAGTGGGTTGTTGCTATCTTTACCGTAAAGTTAACAGCACCCAATATATATCTCGGCAATGAAAAGGGCTAAATGCCCATCTTAACGGCATATTTTATTGCTAATTAATTGCCCTTGATTGGTACATTAGCCAATCTCAAAATACTACCCGAAATAAAAAATTATGAAATTCGAAAATTCAACCCCAAGGAATTAACTTATAATTTATTGCTAATTTATTACTAAAAGAAAAAAATTACTGCTGTAGCTCTTTCCGAGAATCAGTGGGTGCTGCTAGCTTTACGGTAAAGCTAACAGCCCCCACTCTTTCTCGGAAACGGCTACAGCAATAAGTTTTTTCTTTCCGTAATACATTATCAAATAATTCCTTGGTGTTGAATTTTCGAGATCCATAATGTATTCGGGGGAGAGTTTTGCGCCAGGGGATGATGGGGTATTTTTTCGGGATTGGTTAATATACCAATCAAGTGCAGTTAATTAGCAATAAAATATGCCATTAAGATGGGGCCTGTAACCCTTTTCGTTGCGGAGATATAGGTTGGGTGCTGCTAGCTTTAGGATAAAGCTAGCAGCACTCACTGTTTCTCGGAAACGGCTATTTTAGCAATAATAAATTAGCAATTAATTCCTTGGGGTTGAATATTCGAGTTTCATCATTTTTTCGCGGATGAGTTTTGCGCTAGGGGATGATGGGGTAGTTTGTTGGGATTGGTTAATATACCAATAATGAGCAATTAATTAGCAACATAATATGCCGTTAAGATGGGCGCTGTACCCCGTTTCGTTGCCGAGATATAGGTTGGGTGCTGCTAGCTTTACAGTAAAGCTAACATCACCCACTTTTTCTCGGAAACCGCTACAACAATATTTTTTTTCTTTCCATAATAAATTAGCAATAAATTAGCAATGAAATACAGTCTTAGTCTGAATTCGGCCTTATAAAATGGTGCTGCTGACTTTATCGACATATACATTGTATGTATATTTGACAAACTTGATGGTCAACTAATATTTTTATTGTTATTTTTTTCCTTTAGACATTTTACATGTTTTATCTTTATTACATCTGACTCCGGGCTCAGGTTTCGCCTTTTTTTACCTCTACTCACGTTTTGATATAATTCTAGTCAGTGGTTCTCAATCTTTTTGAGTCATGTGTCACAAAATATTTTCTATCATTTTTGGTACCACCTAACTGAAATATATCTAGCTAGGTAATCTAATTAATAACTATAATAGTGGTGCTGATTTTGTTTGTTTTTGCGTTTTACCGCAAATAATGATATTGTGTACCACCAGTGGTACCACAGATTGAGAACTGCTGATTCTAGTGATTTATTTCTTTAATTGTAAATTGTAATTGTTTAATAATACTATGTTCTTCGTCTATAGCCATTCCAATATGGGTTTCAGAAGAATAATGAACAATTCATCATAATTTGTAACATAGTATTGAGTATTTGTTTCTCCTGGTTTTAATGGAAGAATTATCATTTCTTCCCTAACCTATTACTACAAAATATTGTGTATTTCGACTACCTCCGAAGTGGAAGTAGAAACGTCAATAAATTTTATTTTTAAAATAAATTGTGGCTTATTTTCCAACAAAATAGTAAATTGGATATACTCTTATCAAGATGACAGGGGCAATTAAAATACAATGTTTTTCGACGTAATACGTATAATTATACGTATACGTATATACAGTGAGGACGTTTGAGTTGGAATAAATTCATTATCTCGAGAAGGGGCGAATATGTAGAAAAATCCCGAGACAGGTCGATTTTTATTTTTAAATTATGACTTTTTGGCATATTATATCATACTAGTGACGTCAGCCATCTGGGCGTGATGACGTAATCGATGATTTTTTTAAATGAGAGAAGGGTTTGTGTGACAGCTAATTTCAAAGGTAATTCAATTGTCTATTCAGAAGTATAAACAGTATCATAATTATTTTTTCAGGGTGGCCAAAATTTTTTTTTAATTAAATTCATTGAGACAAAAAGAAGAATGTACGTAATTTATTTAACTAACTCGAAATATATTTTACTGTTGTTCGAAAACAGGAAAAATGTTTATTTGATAAATAAATATTGTTTTTCGCTTGAATTAAACATAAAAGCTGCCACCCACCTGCCTCTTAGCAGTTTGAACAATTAATTTAAGCGAAAAGCAATGTTTATTTTCCAAATTAACATTTTTTTCTGACAACAGTAAAATGTATTTTGCATTAAATAAATTACATACATTCTTCTTTTTGTTTCAATTAATTTAATTCAAAAATAGTTTTTTTTGCCCCTCTGTATAAATAATTAGGTTCTTGTTTATATTGCTGAATGGAGAATTAAATTACCTTTCAAAGGAGCTATCATACAACCCCAACTCTTATTTAAAAAAATCATCGAATACGTCATCACGCCCAGATGGATGACGTCACTAGTATGATATATATGCCAGAAAATCATAATTTAAAAATAAAAATCGACCTGTCTTAGGATTTCTCTCCAAATTCGCCCATTCTCGAGATAATGAATTTATTTCAACTCAAACGTCTTCACTGTATACAACTTCCTAATACATTTTCCATCTTTTACGTTATTTTGCCGGATCTTAGCGCACTCATCATTGCATACAGGGTGTTTCATTAAGAAATCTCTGAGATGTAGGTTTTAGACCTCAAAATATTAAGATATAACTAAAATTAAATTTGGCTCCTTATTAAATTACAGGGTGTTTTATAAATAAAATAACATATTCTTCACTGGTAATGATAAAATCATTAGTTTTGGAGATATTTGAAGATAAACATGTAACATAATCTTATTCTGTGGTATTGTTCCGCTTAATTTTAAACTTCAAATATCTCGAAAACAAACGATTTTATTGTTAAGACTAAGGAGTATATTATTAAGTGTAATTGATAAAATCATTTCTTTTCGAGAGATATTTGAAATTTAAAATTAAGCAGTACAATACTTAATCAAAATAAATGTACCGTTACATGTTAACTTCAAATATCTCGAAAACGACTTTATCGTTACGAGTGAAGAGTATATTATTTATATGGAGAGTATTGAAGAATCGAAAAATTGTGCTAAAATGGCAATTCTGGCAGTGGCCTAGAATTTGGGAAGGGTCAACCATTCACTGTCCCCCTGTTTTACGCCTCTGGTAATAGCCAGAAACCTTTTTTGACCATAATTTCATAGGGTGCATAGTACCTACACTTTCTGCCAAGTATGAAAAGGATACGTCGAATAGTTTTAAAATACCGAGCAAAAATAGTTGTTAAAATTTTAAATAAAATACACTGTAATTCATGGTGTAATTTTAAATAAAATACCCGAAGGAGCCATGTTTTATTCAAGTGATTTTGGTTAAATCTTAATATTTTGAATTTTAGAATCTACAACTCAGAGATTGTATATTCTTAATGAAACACCCTGTATGTAGATCACAATAGCTACAGAACAAATTTCAAATTTATCCTATCGTCTCTTCCCTAAATAATTCAAGCCTTCCATATGTTTGTCTCACATTGTAAGATACTCCCTTTAGATATTTAACAATTAATTATCTCGTATAAAGATGTAGCCAAAGGAAAATTATCTTAACAATATATCTTTATGTTTAAGGAACTGGAATGTGTGTGCAAAGAACAACAGGAAAATATACGGAACATAATAAAAGAACGAGATATCCTTCAGAACAAGTATCAAAAAGTTCTTTCAGTAAGTATTAAATTATTTAATTATTGTACCATCATATCATTGATAACGATGTGTCTTTTCTTTATTAACAATACAAGTGAACTTTCTGAGCAAAATTATATTCAGTATATTTGTATGTCCACTTAGTGTGTTTTGTTGTTGTTTTGGATGTGAAATATAGGATGCGTATTGTTACAAAAAAGTGTCGTTCTTCTTCTTAAGGTGCCTTCTCCATTACCTAAGGTTGGCTATAACTAAAACAAATTGAAATCCATATGGAAAAATTTTCCTGTAACTGGCTGTATACCATTAATTACAAAAATTGAAGAAAACCTTCTGTGTAAAAGGTATATTTATTTAAAACCCCAATAAAGGCCTACATTAAAAGACAGAACGTTTTCGCTCTAAAGAGAGCATCATCAGTGTTCTAAGCAAGCTCTACATGCTAAGCCACGAAAAATACATGGGTTAAAACCCTTAAAACGCCGACCAAAAGTCTTACATTGGCGTGTTATATATTAAACCCAATAATATATAACACACGGGGTTTAATATACAGTGCGGTGGAATAGGTGTTGCCCCCCATGTTAACTTGATTATTTTAAGAATATAAGCAAAACTCTCGGACAGGTCGATTTTTAAACTAACCACAGTATACTATAGCATCAACGTTTCGAACTTTACGCGATCCCTCTTCAGGTGACAGCCATAACTTTGATTTTTTTAAATGGGAAAGTACATCATGTGACACTTCATTTAAAAGATCTTAAAATACTGAGTTTAAAAATGTATAATACTTTAATCCTGTTTGAGAGCGTAGGCGCAAAATTTCGGTCGAATTCTTTCCAAGTGCAATAATTTTTTTCGAATCCTGAAAAAACTAATAAATCTTTTTGAAAAATTTAAACGCAGAATGAAATATTACAGTATTCTCGATGGTCCAAAGTCCCTGAGAACTCCTATAATGTTTATTTTAATAAGTCACAGTGGTAGAAAAAAGAGAAAATTTAGTGTGATTTTTAATTTCAAATATATCATTCAAAAGATACTTTTTGTTTATTCTAAGGGACTGTCAGCCCTCAGTAATAATCTAATCTTTCATTCTGCGTTTAAATTTTTCAACATTACTTATTAGTTTTCTCAGAATTCGAAAAAATAAATGCGTTTAAAAAGAGTTCGACCGAAATTTTGGGCCTGCGATCTCAAAAAGGATTAGAGTATTATACATTTTTGAAATCAGTATTTTAAAAGCTGTTAAATGAAGTGTCACATGATGTACTTTACCATATAACAAAATCAAAGTTATGCCTGTCACCTGAAGAGGGATCGCGTAAAGTTCGAAACGTTGATGCTATGATATACTATGATTAGTTTAAAAATAGATCTGTCCGAGCGTTTTGCTTATATTCTTAAAATAAACAAGTTAACAGGGGGGGGGGCAACACTTATTCCACCGCACTGTATAACACGCCAATGTAAGACTTTTGGTCGGCGTTTTAAGGGTTTTAACCCATGTATTTTTGGTGGCTTAGCATGTAGAGCTTGCTTAGAACACTGATGATGCTCTCTTTAGAGCGAAAACGTTCTGTCTTTTAATGTAACCCTTTATTGGGGTTTTAAATAAATATACCTTTTACATAGAAGATTTTCTTCAATTTTTTTAAAACAAATTGCTCTGTATCTTGATCTGTTGTTAGTATCGAATGTGTGCCCATGCCTCCTTTTCATTCCACTTTAAATTCCATTATTAGTCGTAAAAAGTTGTATTTTTCCTCTCCTGTAAATATGTCTCGTACATTTAGGAGTTCTCTCTCAGTCCCCTTTCTTCTCAGCAGCTCGTTGTTGGTCACGTGCTCTGTCCAAGAGATCTTCAGCATCTTTCGAAAAACCCACACCTCAAAGGCTTCTATACGACTCATACTTGTAGTTCCGAGAGACCATGTTTCCACTTCGTATAGCAATATGGATTAATGAGTATTTATATACAAATTGGTATCGGATATCCAACGATAGGGTAGAGTTTATTATGATTTACTTCATTTTTTGAAAAGCGGACCTAGCATACTCTAGGGATGGCGGTTTTTGACAAAACACCGGTTTTCGGTTATACCGGTTTTTTTGGTTACGGTTTAACCTGGCGGTTATAACCGGTTTTCGGTAACCAAAAACCGGTTTTCGGTTTTTTTAATCCAATACGATACAATGTTACATTTACAATGCACTTTAGTTTGAGATACTCCACTCGACTCGGTACTCGATATCAATATGATCAAAATTAGTACTATCGAAAGAACATCAATATCAATACAGTTGATATCAATCAATATGTAATAATTATGATTGGGATCCAAAATAATACCTAACCTAATTCTAATCACCGTAAAAACCTAATAACCGGTTTTTACTTTAAAAAGAAAAAACCGGTTATAACAGGGACAAAAAAACAACCGGTAAAACCGGTTATTGCGAAGTTAAAAAACCGGTTTTAGGTTAAAACCGGTAGGTTTTATACAAGCACGTATTTCGACCTCGTCATCAAAATCATTTTTGTTATCCAGCCACCAAGATACTGGAATCTTTGTACGGACTCCATCTGTTTGTTAAAGATGATAATATTAATGTCGGCATTTGGTGCACATGTAACAGCCATTACTCTGGTAGTCCTCTCTCTCTCTCTCTCTCTCTCTCTCTCTCTCTCTCTCTCTCTCTCTCTCTCTCTCTCTCTCTCTCTCTCTCTCTCTCTCTCTCTCTCTCTCTCTCAGCCCTCTGGTTATGACATTAAAATGTCGTTTCAAACCCTCAACATTGCCCAATAATGACGGTGTCGTCGGCGTATCTTACGTTGTTTACGTATTCTCCGTTGTTTTTTATTCCTTCTTCAATATTTTCGAGGGCATTTTTAAAGATGTTTTAGGAATATGTATATTAAATATCGATCTTTATTTGCCTCCCTAAAAAGAAAAACGCAAGAGAATGCGGCTACTACTGCACCACTAGTTTGACGTCGAATGTCATAGAAGTCATCCATAACCGAATATATCATAAACTGGACATAGATATTAATGATACGCAGTTTAGGTTTCGCAAAGGCCTGGGAACTCGTGAAGCTCTTTTTTCACTTAACATACTTATACAAAGGTGCCTGGACGTCAATCAAGATATATATGCCTGTTTTATTGACTATAATGAAGCATTCGACAAAGTACGACATGAACAATTGGAATCAATGAAGTTGGACTACAATGACCTCAGGATTATATCGAATTTATACTATAAACAACGAGCAAAAGTACGTGTTAACGACCAGCTGTCAGAGAAAATTGAAATCAGACGTGGAGTAAGACAGGGATGCGTGTTGTCGCCAATTCTTTTTAATGCCTACTCGGAAGAGATCTTGAGGAAAGCTCTTGAGGGCGAAACAGCTGGAATAAAGGTAAATGGAGTTCCCATTAACAACATTAGATATGCGGATGGCACTGTCATCTTAGCTGAAAATATTGGGATCTTCAGAGGCTGGTGACCAGAATAGCAGAGTTTGGACAAGAATATGGGCTAACAATGAATGTCAAGAAGACAAAGTTCATGAGAATATCGAAAACTCAAAGAAATAACGAAAATCTCTTCATAAACGGATACAATATCGAACGAGTCGACCAATATGCATATCTTGGAACAATGATCAACTCCACAGGAGATTACTTACAGGAAATCAAAATCAGAATAGTAAGGCTAGAGCAAATTTTAACAAAATGATAAAAGTGCTCTGCACAAGAGATTTGAAGTTGGAGCTAAGAGTTAGGTTGGCTACGTGCTACGTTTTCTCGACTTCATTTTACGGAATGGAAGCTTGGACCTTGAATGCTGCATCAATGAAAAAACTAGAATCATTCGAGCTGTGGGTGTACAGAAGAACTCTGAAAATATCGTGGACAGACAAAGTCAGACAGTTTGAAAAACACGTCACAAACAAAGAGGTTCTGAGAAAGATGAATAAAGAAATGGAAATCCTAAATACCATCAAAACAAGAAAATTGGAATATCTCGGACATACTACACGTGGAGAGGGATACAGCTTGCTCCAATTGATTATGCAGGGAAAGATTCAAGAAAAGAGAAGCATAGGGAGACGCAGAATATCGTGGCTGCGCAACCTGAGAGAGTGGTACGGATGTACACATCAAATGAAATTTTTAGAGCAGCCGTCTCTAAAATACGAATAGCTATGATGATTGCCGACCTCCGCCGCGGAGATGGCACTTAAAGAAGAAGATATTAAATAATAATGGAGAACGTACACAGCCCTGACGAATTTCTCTTTTTATTTATATTTCTGCTGTCATACGATTGTCTATTTTGATCGACGTCATTTGATTCCAATAAAGGTTTTTAATAAGGACCACAGTGTTATGGTCTAGTCTATACCATGTTGTGTTAGGGTTTTTAGGAATTCTAAGGCATCATTAAAATGTTTTAACTAAATATTTATTAATCAACAAAAATGCTATTTTTTGGATATTTTTAAATGGCAAATCAATTCAATTTTAAACTGGTTATTCAGTTGTTAAAATACACTAGGGATGGAAAAAACCTACCGGTTTTTACCTAAAACCGGTCTTTTACTTCGCGATAACCGGTTTTATCGGTTGTGTTTTTGTCCCGGTTTTAACCGGTTTTTTCTTTTTAAAGTAATAACCGGTGAAAAAAGTTATCTATGAAAAAAAATTCGAAAAGAAATATTGTTTGCTTAAATTCATCAACTAATGATTTATTTAATGTTATATTCGTTATAACTCACTAAAATAATATGTTTAAGAAATGTGATAAGCTGAATTGGCTATTTTGATGAACTTGAGAATTAGCACCTCTTGTTTATTGAATTGGGGAATCCTAGCAAAAACAGATATTAGTATCAATCATCTGTGCAGTCTGCATAGTTGTATTATATGTAATTGTATAGAGAGGCTATACCGACACAAACGAGAATAAGCTTATTATTTTATCATTAATAAATCCAGAAGAAAAAAATCATTCCTGTGAAATCACTTTAAAAAATGGAAAAAATTGAAGAGTTCTGTGTATGTTGCGTAAAAAGGAATTATTGTTTTTCAGAAATACAACGTTTCAAAAACATTTACGACAATAATACATCCAATTCAGCATTTTAACAATGATTCGTTATTTGTTTTTATAAGTTTTAAGTATTATTTTTAATGTTACATTTTTGTTTTTATAATTATTATACTCATATAGGTACCTAATTTCACTAGGTACCTTTTGTATTTTGCAATTATTTGATATGATTTGGATCCGAAATTTTCATTGAGTTAGTTTATTATAAAGGTAGGTAATTAAATCATATATTTTGGGACCAAAAATAGATCGATTGAACCAAAAAAATTTACAGCCCTTTGAAGTTAGCAAGTGAAAATAGATTTTTTCCAAAATATCGAAAACTGTTAGAGATTTTATATTGAAAATGGACATGTGGAGTATGACAAACTAAAGTGCAATGTAAATGTAACGTTACCAATTGGGTGTTGAATATTGTTTAAAATAACCGTAAACCGGTTTTTGGAATAACCGGTTTTTTGATCGGTTATAATCGGCAGGTTAAACCGTAAGTAAATAAAACCGGTTTAACAGAAAACCGGTGTTTTCTCAAAAACCGCCATCCCTAAAATACACCGTTTATTGATAACAGTATAACATTTGTTTAATACTAGATACAAAATGACGATTTAATACAAATTTAAGCCGACTTTTTCTAGAAAATATTCTCTTTATTTTTTCTAGGAACCAATAGATTCTAATAAAGATACAGAAGATTTGGAGAAACATCTTTCTGAAGCTAGTCCTGAAATAGAAGCTAGCATGATTAACAACCAATTAGAAATGTTAAGGCAGAACTGTTTAAAACTTAAAGCAGCAGAGGAAGAAAATGAAATACTTAGAAGAGAAAAACTGGAGTCAAAACGTCAAGGAAAACCGAGACTTCGAGATAGTAAGGCTTCTGGAGCTGGAGTATCAGAGTTAGATGATATGGTATTCTATCATTTCTACTAATTTTCTTAATAATAATTTATTTGATATGCCCATGATACTATTATAATTTTTTTAATGTAATGTTCTTCTTATTCTTTTTTTTTTCTTTTATGGCCTTTGGGAACTTTGTCCATTTAGCCATGTAACGTGATCGTTGCCTTTGTTGCTCCAGGTAACAAAAATTCAGCCGAAGACAGAAGGTTCGCTTTTTAAGACATTTATTTAGAATCAAAACATTACAAATGATAAGATAATTAGTCTTAATTACTACTCGTTAATTTCGTTAATAAAATATATTTTAAACCTACGTATCGAACATTAGGTTCGGGTTGATGTGACGATATCTGGTACATGAATGAATACTACCGACGATCGCGTGGATTAGGAATAATTACATTTATTAATATGAAACGGACATATAAGTAGAGAAAAGCTCGCTCAGCTCGCCAGCGGAAAAGACATGTAGGGAAATACGATCAACGCTCGTAATAGGATAGGTAAAAGGGAAAACGTCGGATTCGTTCAACACACCAAAACGACGGCGGAAAATAGTCGGGATAACTCACCTGTTATACCTCGTTGTTGTTTATTATTCTTCGATCAACACTCCAAGAATAATAATCAACTAGGCTTTTCGTTCCGACTTTTATATCGTCCGAGACGGTACAAAAACACGTTTTACTTAATTCGTACTGTAGACGATAAAGTTATATCGTCACAGCCAGCAACATGTTCTCATTCTAATTTCAAAGTATCTGCTCTCATACTGCAGTATATGTTGGCCTTATTTTGGGTTTTGTATTTTATTTTACATATTCTTATTTTTGTCTAGTTTGTTTACTTGTTACACGCTGATACCACTAAGGTAATGATATTTTTCATCTGTGTTATAGTTTCCTTAGTAAAAATTAAATGGATAAATAAAATTGTTATGGCTTCTACCACGAATATTTTTGAATTTAGCAAAATCCATATTCACAATATAAAATATATATTTTTTACTGTTGTTCCTTGTTAATTCCTATACAAATGCGTTATATTTACCTGTATGTTTGATAAATTATATTTCATGGATAAAAGCTAGACACGAACCTCTCATAATGTTAACTGACAGGTTATGATTAATTAGTCACTATGAAGAGGGTACTTTTGTTTATACGATGAGTGCTTAAAAGGCACGCCATAGAGGTGAATTTCATTATTACATCAATACTACATAATAAACTTACGTGCATAGAAATCGGCCCACTTAAAAATTTGGTCACTTTTGATGTCTCATATTTCCTAAACCTGTTGGCCGATTTAAGTGATTTTTGAACATGTTATAGCCTGATTCTTTAACAATACCACTGTAAACTATTGTTGCTAAACAGGTAAATTTTAATTGTATACCGGGTGTACCAATCAAACTGTGTTTTTTTCTCAAAGTTCGCATCACCCTCTGGAATATTCTAGCATTTATAAAATACTGAAATTAAAACCCAACTATAGCCTCAGGTTTTCTTAACATTCTGTTTTCTGATTCATTCGTTTATGTTGGATAATAAAAAAGTTAGGTACTTTAACAACTACACATGTTCTTCATCAATACACGGTGTTTCTAAATAAGTGCGACAAACTTTAAGGGATAATTCTGCATGAAAAAATAATGACAGTTGGCTTTATAAACGTATGTCCGCAAATGTTTCGTTTCCGAGCTACGGGATGTTGAATTTTTTCTTACAAACTGACGATTTATTTATTTTATTGCTTTAAAACCGGTAGAGATATGCCAATGAAATTTGGTGGGTTTTAAGACGTAGTTATTGCAAATTTTTTGACATACAACTAAGAATTTAATATTCACTATTAGCGCGCATACGTGTAATATGACCGATCATATTACCCATATGCACGCTAATGGTGAATATAAAATTCATAATTTTATATCAAAAAATCCGCAATAACTATCTCTTACAACCTACCAAATTTCATTTGCATATCTCAACTGGTTTTAAAGCAATAAATAAATCGTCAGTTTGTAAGAAAAAATTCAACATCCCGTATCTCGAAAACGAAACATTTGCGAACATACGTTTATAAAGCCCACTGTCATTATTTTTTCATGCAGAATTACCCCTTAAAGTTTGTCGCACTTGTTTAAAAACACCGTGTATTGATGAAGAACATGTCTAGTTGTTAAAGTACCTAACTTTTTATTACCCAACATAAACGAATGAATAAAAAAACATAGTGTTAAGAAAACCTGAGGCTATAGTTGGATTTTAATTTCAGTATTTTATAAATGTTAGAATATTCCACAAGGTGATGCGAACTTTGAGAAAAAAGCACAGTTTGATTAGTACACCCGGTATATAATGAAAATTTACCTGTTTAGCAACAATATTATTCCAGTGGTATTTTTAAAAAATCAGGCTATAACAAGTTCAAAAAATCACTTAAATCGGCCAACAAGTTTAGGAAATGTGAGACATCAAAAATGACCAAATTTTTAAGTGGGCCGATTTCTATGCACGTAAGTTTATGTATTTCGTATTTGGTTTTAAAATTTTAAACATTTTTTATCTGTACTTGTACATACTTTATCTGTACATCTTTTTTGCTGTACTTGTTGGATGTCAAGAACCATTTTGAGAATGAACAGGTGGTCACGGTGTTTACCTGCTGGTAGCTAGACATTTTTTCTCTTAGAAAAATTCTAGGAAGACATTCTAAAATCTTCCCAGAATTTTTAGAATAACCTTTTTTGAGAATAATTTCCGAAGTGGTCATTGAAACGTCAAACATTAGCTAATTAAAAATGTAATTTATCTACTCTATGTCATATTGTGTATAAGTTTTTAGTTTGTGAAAACTGTCATTATAGATAGCAGTGCGTGAAGGGTTTAAAGTGTGTGTGAAGTAACAATGTATTTTAAATGGGATTTACTTTTTCGCACACTTTCAATGGGTTTTTTGGCACACTTTCATATAATCAAATATCCTTAACTTTCGCGTTGTCATGGTGATGACAATATGAGCAAGGACTCACAACAAAATTTTTGACAGTTTTGTGGTTTGAAAGTAGTTAGGGTTTCTAAATGTCAAAGTTCTAAAAATTGTAGAATAGAAATGAATTTCCAGTGACGAAGAGTTACAGTTTTTTTATTTGTTTATCGTAGATAAAATATTGTATGAAACTGTGCGTGAAGTACTTTTTGCGAACTTACGCGATGTATATAGCACTCGCTCTGCACGAACTGTTTCATAAATAACTATTTCGTCACACCAATAATAGTCGTGGCTCAATCCCATATAAACATAACACTTAAATCACAATAATGATTACGTCAGCATATGTCAGACCAAGAGATCTATTAGAATTAGATGAAGACCTGAACGCGTTCTTTAAAACAGATGAACCAACCATCTAATTATTGGAAAAGGAAGATTAGTCAGCTCGAAAATAGAGACAGAACAACATTAATCGAGCCAGTATAACCAACGCACTTCTCAGACCATCTGCGCACCCACCTAGACATAGTAGTGACAAAGAATCTAGGACTTCAGACAGAAATACAATCCCTGACTGACGAAGCAGGAGACCAGGATCCCATCTTACTATAGATAGACGCGTGGAAAGAAGACCATTCAATTATCTGCAAAAATAAGAAGACAACGTGACTAAAGGCGCATTCTCACGGTTCAATTTTAGTTGATCAACTTTAGTGGATCAACTAAAATCGATCAAGTTTTTGTTCACACATTTCAAATAAAATTGAAGCAATTAGTTTTAATAAAATGGCGCCAAGTGTAGAGTTATACGCAAGCAAAAGTATAAATATTATTAGTAGTTTACTGATTCAGCAACTCACGAAAATTATGTTAAGACGGGATAAAGAACGTAAAAAACGTGGTTTCTGGATACGAAATTGGATTAAAAGATGAAATGAATGTCGTATTTCAGAAACTCTGCTAAAAGAACTTGCTTTGGGGAATACAGAAGGATACAAATAACTGAACATAACACTGTCTGACCACTTTAAACTCATTATGTTAAGTTAAACGATAACAAAAATGAATAACCATTTTCAATTTCGTTGCAAAACGAAAATACAGCCGCATCATATTCTAGTCCAATCAGAGAATGCAACAAGTACCTCTAGCGGTTTCGAGACTTATTAGTCTCTCATCAGGAGGCACATATGCTGCTCTCTCTGATCCAACCAAAACAAACCCCGGCGTGCAGTCACGGATGGCAACGAACGAAATGGCATAGATGCCCTAGCGGCAACTGCTGGCAAACGACGAAGTTTTCAATCTCATGGCATATAAAACAACATAATGTTACTCTACATCCCACCAGACTGAAAACAATGGGAACCTTCTCTGGTTACACCTCCGAGGCTTCTACAATTTGCAAGCCATAACGGATGCTGAGACTAAGGAAGATAAGGGAATTTTACAATTTACAATTCACGTCCCATCTGCTCAGCTCGGTAAAGTTCCAACGAGAATGGTTCTCTTCGTACTCCAATCAGAGTAAACAAGTAAATCAAAAATGAATAACCACTTTCAATTTCGTTGCAAAACGAAAATACAACCGCATCATATTCTAGTCCAATCAGAGAATGCAGCAAGACCTCTACCGGTTTCGAGACTTATTGGTCTCTCATCAGTGTCAACTTTGGTTGGGTTGCTGAAAACATAATTGATTATAATTATGAGATAAGTTAATCAATTAACATAACAATTATTAACATAATTGATTAACTAATTTCATAATTGTAATCAATAATTATGTTTTCAGCAACCCTTTCAAAGTTGACATTGACAGTTGTGACAGTAATTAAATATTTGATAATGATCATTTTTGATTAGCGTTCGAACAACCGGCCCTTAGTAACATTTGATCATTTTGAGCAGTGTATTTGATTGGTCTGACACTATATTATATATTATTATGACAGACAAATAACAAAATAAACAAACAAACAACTGATATATCGTCCCTTAGCTAACAACACCGCATAAGTCATTTTATCTACTCTATGTCATATTATGTATAAGTTTTTAGTTTGTCAAAACTGTCATTAGAGATAGCAGTGCGTGAAGGGTTTAAAGTGTGCGTGAATAAGTAACAATGTATTTTAAATGGGATTTACTTTTTCGCACACTTTCAATGGGTTTTTTGGCACACTTTCATATAATCAAATATCCTTAACTTTGGCGTTGTCATGGTGATGACAATATGAGCAATGACATACAACAAAATTTTTGACAGTTTTGTGGTTTGAAAGTAGTTAGGATTTTTAAATGTCAAAGTTCTAAAAATTGTAAAATAGAAATGAATTCCAATGACGAAGAGTTACAGTTTTTTTTTATTTGTTTATCGTAGATAAAATATTGTATGAAACTGTGCGTGAAGTACTTTTTGCGAACTTACGCGATGTATAGCACTCGATCCGTTGTCGCTCGTGCTCTAAAAATCGCGTGCGTTCGCAAAAAGCATACTTCACGAACTGTTTCATAAATAACTATTTACCAACTTTACAGGAGACGAAAAAACTACTTTTTGGAACACCGCCTAAGTTAAAAAAAACACCGTTAGTAAAGTAAACACCTCTTAAGTTATTTTATTATCATTTCTTTTTATATTAATACGCGTAAATGAATTTTTTTTGATATACTGCATTTTTACAATCTACTCTAAACACAAAGTAATAAGTAAATAGTCTGAAAGTAAATTAACGTGAATTAGGTACCATCCAGTGACGGTTCTCTAAGTATTATTCTTTATTGTGGTAGGTCGTCTGGCCATATTCTCTTTAGTCTTCTTTCAGCAAGTGGTTGGGTGAATAAATTATTTATCAAGTCGTTGGTGTGGTCAGTGGTGCGATTTTGATATTTTATTGAACGATTTTTTATTAAGTCCTTGATTAGTGGGATGTCCAGATCATTGTGGAGTGTCTGGTTGGATACATACCATGGAGCTTTACTTATCATACGGAGAATTTTCGATTGGAATGTTTGGAGTATCTTCGTATTTGAAGGTTTACTGCAGCCCCATAGTTCTATTCCTTAAGACCAAACTGGTATAAGTATAGCTTTGTACAGAAGCAGTTTATTTTCAAGAGATAACTGAGACTTCTTGTTAAATAGCCAGTTCATATTTTTTAGTTTAAGATTTAATTGTTTACGTTTAATTTTAATGTGCGTTTTCCATATGAGTTTTTCATGCAGATGCAATCCCAAGTATTTGACAACTGGCTTGATGGAAATCGGAGTATTATTTATAGAAACTTGAGGACATGTAGATTTTCTGGTTGTAAAAGTAATTTGTACTGATTTGCTGGCATTAATATTTATTTTCCATCGCTTGAGCCAGTTTTGTAATTGGTCTAAATGATTTTGAATTTTTTGTGATGCTACATTAGGGTCGACATCCATTGCTAAGATTCCCGTATCATCGGCAAAAGTAGCTAATAAGGTATCATTTCTGGTTAATGAATAAACATTACTTTATTATATAGCTTACCCCTTAATTCTATAAAAACTTCTTGGATACTAGGCTTTTCTTGGTCACTACTTTTTGAATTACGGCATCTGATTGACTGAAATCTAAATCATGTGACAAATGGTTAGATGCGCAATGAGCAGATCTGTCCAATGGTATTAAAATCTGGAAACCGTTAGTTTTCGACTTGAGCGATGTTGTAAGCTAAGGGACGATATGTTAATTAATAAACTGTAATAATTATTAAGGTCTAAATTTTGATATTATTTTGAATTCCTGCATTTGCAGTTTTTGCATCTTCAAAAGGATTCTCTTCTAATCTATCCAAAAGCATACGATCTTAATGGGCGGTAGATATTTTTAGTCTTCCAGAACTTTGCTTTCTCTCGAGAGTTTCTTGTCCTCTTCATCTTTTATTAATATTAAAAACTGTTGTTCTGCTTACGTTAAAATGGTTCGGTACGGCAGATAGTGACCAACCATCTTCTAATTTCGTTACAATTCTTGCTTTTAGTTATTTTCTAGCATGTGGAGCCATTTTTGAGGTTGGACAGAATAGGTTATCTGACAAATTTTAAGATTTGGCAGTGAGTGACAGTAAATAAATAGTTTTTTCCATCTACTTTCATAATTATTCTTTTTTGAAAGCTGACAAAAATTTTTGTTATCCATTAAGTACTAACCACCAAAAAAATTCATAGAATCCGTGCCAAAATTACCGTAAAAATTTGACACTACCTCCCAGACTATATAATATCGGTTCAATTTTTCACTGTGGAATCAATCAATTACCCATGCAAGATTGTTAATTATTTTATTTCTGTTTTTATAGAACAAGGATGATTGCGACTCTTGCATCAGTTTAAAAACGAAAATAAAAATTTTGGAAAGAAGACTAGCCCAATGTTCTAAAACCGTACCAGAAGAGTTCGAAATTTTTAACAATCAATCATTATTGGACAACGCTTTAGCAGAAAGAGACCAAATGCAAAAGAAAATGGAAAGAATACACGAACTTGAAGCCCAACTCGATGAATGCAAAAAGAAGGCTGCCAGAACTGAAGAACTAGAGAACCAGTTAATGCGGTTACAGAGAGAACAAACTACAAATTATGACTTACGAAAAGTCCAATCCAAATGTGTATGTGTCCAACGAGAACTAGAAAATGTCAAAGCAGAGAGGGACGCGATCCTGAAAAGATTAGGTATTAACTGAACACATTATACTTCTTAAGTTAGATTAAAATTACATATTTTTACCATTCTGAACACTATTAACTTTTAATCCAAATTTGTTTCTTTTATATAGTGCTGGACTGCGCTCCGTATTCTAAGTGAAAAATATGATTGTTTTGCCTTCGCATTGCAACTGAATAAAAATGGTACCTATAAATTTTATTTTTATTTTGTTTCTTTTGTTTCGATTTTTTTACCATGTAAGTTTTTAAGCATTCCTCAATATTTCCCAGTAGAACTACGGTCAATATCGTTTCATATTAGCCAATGAACAAAAACTATTTGTATAACAAGGGAGGAAAGTGCTACTTTTCCTCCCGAGAATGAAGTTTACTGCCCGACCCGTAGCGGGGGGCAGTAATCATTCAAGGGAGGAAAAGGCACTTTACTCCCATGTTATACATATGCTTTTTCCACCTTCCCCAGTCTTCAAATAACAAGTTATTTTTTAATTTTTAAATAATTTATTTATGTCACTAGGGTATTTATTATCTCGTAGATATCTATTTATCTGGTACCTTGCAGACTTCCCACATACTCAACATCGTCCGGTGCTTATCACCATCGGAATATCAATTCCAATAATTAGATCATATCCTCGACCCAGGTGGAATCTTAGAAAAGCAAACTGGAAGAAGTTCTCTGAACAACTAGACCGGACCTTGAGCTGGGTCCCTCCAACCAGCAAACATTATGAGAGGTTTGTGGGCGCAGTAATAAGCACTGCCAAGAAAACCATCCCTAGGGGGTATCGCAAAGAATATGTGCCTGGATGGACTGAAACATGTGAAGACTTATACACGAAGTTTCTCGAAAGTGGTGACCGAGAAATAGCCGATGAGCTTTTACACAACATCGATACAGCTAGACGCCAAAAATGGATAAAGACTGTCGAAAACCTTGACTTCAAAAAATCAAGCCGGCAGGCATGGTGCTTGTTGCGGAAAATTGGAGGAGCTAACCAGCTGGAATTCAGAGAGTCTAAAATGTCTCCTAACAAGGTTGCCTCCCATATAGTATCTCTATCCAGAGCTCCACGAGATCGACCACATACTACCAACGTGAAAAGAGACTTAAGGGCATTAAAACAAATGAACAGAACGAACTCCGAATATTCAGCAAGAATACTTATTTCTGAAATCACACATGCGCTGAAAGAAATGAAATCAGGTAAAGCACCTGGCTTTGATGGTATCCATCCAGAATTCTTGATACACAGTGGTGCATACACGAAACAGTGGCTTGCAATGTTCTTTAATGATATACTTCAGTCAGGTAACATTCCTTTCTCACTTAAGCGAACAAAGATAATTGCAATTCCGAAACCGGGCAAATCAAACGATAAGCCAGAAAACTACCGCCCCATAGCTCTACTCAGCATGGTATATAAACTATTAGAAAAGCTTCTCCTCAACAGAATTAGTCACAGGATACTAGAAAATGTCCCCATTGAACAAGCTGGCTTCCGCCCGCATCGAAGCTGTACGGACCAAGTGCTGTCATTAACAACTTTTATAGAAGCTAGTTTTCAAAAGAAACAAAAGACAGCAACAGTATTTATAGATCTAACAGCAGCATATGATACTGTTTGGAGACAGGGATTAATATATAAACTGGCCCGCATTATCCCCTGCAGAAAGATAATTAACCTCATTGACAACATGCTGACCAACAGAGCCTTCCAGGTTATAATGGGAAAGGAGACGAGTAGACAGATGAAACTTAACAATGGTCTTCCACAGGGTTCTGTCCTTGCCCCTTTACTTTTCAGCCTCTATATTGCTGACATGCCTGAAACCGAATCTCGGAAGTTTGGATATGCTGACGACTGGACCCTTGCAACAAGCCACCAATCTTTAGAAACTACAGAAATCACTCTCACGAATGACTTATCCATCCTCAGCGAATACCTTAAGAAATGGAGACTACAGCCAAGTACTACAAAAACTGAAGTATCAGCTTTTCATCTAAACAACAAGTTGGCAAACAGAGAATTGCGAGTGTATTTTAATAACAATACAAGCTGTTAAAACACAATAAATACCCGAAATACCTTGGGGTTACTCTAGACAGAACGCTCACATTCAGAGAACACCTGACGAAAACAGCAGCAAAATTGAAAACACGCAACAATATAATACAGAAACTCTGCGGCACTACATGGGGGTCCACAGCATCAACATTAAGATCCTCTGCTCTTGGCCTGATATATCCGGTGGCAGAATACTGTGCTCCAGTGTGGCTAAATAGCAGGCATACCCACCTGGTCGACACCCAACTAAACCGTACTATGCGTATGATAACAGGCACAATTAAGCCCACCCCTACAATGTGGCTACCTACCCTTAGTAATATAGCACCACCCAACCTACGCCGCGAACATGCATTGGTTAAAGAATATAACAAAATAATGGACAGTCGCCAGCTTCTAGTCCACAACGACATCCCCGATATTCTTGGAAACTGTCTCCGATCCAGGTTACCCCCTCTACAATCTGCTCAAGCGCTGCAGCAATCCAACTTTGACTTAAATACCCGATGGAGAGAAGATTGGGAAAGTAGGACAGATCCGCATTACCATAGTCTACCGGACATCATAGGGAAACCTGGCGAATTTGAACGTCCCCGTAAGATTTGGGCAGCCCTTAATCGAATTCGAACAAACTGTGGAAGATGCGCCGACTCCCTCCACATATGGGGTAAACTCCCCTCGCCTTCTTGTGACTGCGGCGCTGCAAGACAGACGATAAGTCACATTGTTCAGGACTGCCCACGCAGAGCATACACAGGCGACCCTATAGACTTTGTAATGGCAACCAAAGGGTCAATCGAATATTGATATAAAAAATTGGACATCTGTTTGTGATGCATTGTATAATGCATAAATCTAAATATATTCTGTGATATACTTAAGCCATACGCTAAATAAATAAATATCTGGTATCTAGGGCGAAGACCGTTTGTTTTATTTTATTTTATTATTTTACATATTTTTATACATTCAAAGGGGGTGTAATGCTAATTCACGTCCGCAGGTAATACTGCACGCGCACCCTGGGTAAACTAAAGAGCTAGCACAAGAGGCGCCAGACAATCTTTCCTAAAGATCTCCTGGCAGATATCACAGTTATTTTAGAATAATTATTAAATATGACACAGTTATTAAATGGAGTTTCCAAAAAAGAATTTACAAAAGAAATTGGACCCAATGTAAGAGTTTGCCAATTAAATATAGAAGGTATATAAGTAGAGCCAAATGTCAAATTCTACACAAACTATTAAAAGATAACGATATTGATTTGGTCGCATTACAAGAAACGCATACAGAAAACGAATTTAATTGAATTCAAGAGGAAAAATCCCCGGCTATGATCTACTGGGTGCTACCTACGACAGAGCCTACGGTGTAGCAACTTACGTACGTACAGACATAGAAAATGCAGCCTTGATTTCTACTTCTACCAAGAATTATTATTATTTTTTAATGTATTGTGATCTTTAATTTTATACAAAAACTGTGATAGAGCCATACGCTAAATAAAATACCGTTTGTTTTTAAAAACTAACTGTTTATTCTTTACGATTTTGATTTTTGATTTATTCCGGTGTTTTTTGTTCTAAATGCCATGGTCTAATAACTGCATTTTGTAGACTAGTTTTTGGTATACTTGTTCGAATGCCATCAGTTTCCTAAAAATGTTTTAGGGGAAGGTGGGGGAATACCGCGCACGGGGGAATACCGCGCACGGGGGAATACCGCGCACCATGTTTTTCGCTTTCTGAGAATTATTATAAAATTTCGGCTAGTGCTGATCTCTAGCGGTCAACCAACCAAATATTGTCAGAAATTGCAGATTCTGTAAAGTTCACACCCGTGGCGCTAATATGCATTTATCTGTTTGCAACGTGGCCGTTATAATATTTTGCTATGACAAAATAAGCAAAGTAAGCCAAAGTGTTTAACTTATTTAGTTACTTTTGAGTTTGTGTAAATCTATGGTGTTTTAGCCTTTGTTTAACCATAATTTATCTTACATTAATTACCCCACTTTTTTTATATTTATTATTGTTTGGAAAATATACGTGAGGGGTAATACCGCGCGGTTTTTACTCGTGTTGAGTTATGTGGTAAAATATTTATAATACTTTATTTTTTATATTTTTTTACTTTACATAGGTTTTGTTGATTAATGGCTTTTATTTGGGCCTTTTTTAGCTTATGTTATTAATTTATTTTTTTTTATATTACTAATAATTGCTTATCAAATTAGACAATAAGTTTGTTGCGCAGTTTTATTTAAAAATTTAAGTTTTTTGTTTATTTAAAATTTTTTTTTAAACAGTTTGCAAATATTTTGTGTTTTTTTAATACGTATTTACATACATATCATAGAATCTATCATAAATTTTTAACGCGCGATATTACCCCTCTCTGTGCGCGAAATTACCCCACGGGGTGGGGAATATCGCGCAAATGCACTAGTGTAGAAAAAATATTATTATTGTAGCGGAAGAGAAATCTTGGCCGATCCCCGTATAACAGTAAACACCTCGAGAATGACGTAATCGGATGTGCTAGGCCTCGCCGGAGAATTCTGGAAGGTACGTCACGTAGGCGGAACAAGCCGATAGCTCGAGATGGGAGTCGATTGTTCCAGAATAACAACTGGGTATAAATACGGGCATATTTTGTGAATAAGTTTAGTGTATAAGATAAATTCGTCTGTAACTTATATAAATAAAGTCGTATATAAATTACGAACCGCTAGTTTTATTGTAATTAGAAGTAATTACACTAATCACGCTACATTATTATTAAACTGTTTGAATAGAACGAAATTGAGCATAGACAATTTTTGGCCAATACCATAGCCAACAGGCCAATGCAAATTTTATTTTCAAAATCAGTTTTAGTCGCTCGTAATCACCTTTTCCGCTTAAGGGCACGGTATTCCCCCACCTTCCCCTACTATTTTTTGTACCGATGCCTTATGGTTATGAAAGGAAAAGAAAAGTTTGAAAAAGTATTTTTGAACAAGTTGGTTACTTCACTATGAGATCTTTTTCTATCGCTGTAGCCACTGATCATTAAAGCAATAATTCTCTGTTTTCCGATAAAAACCATCTTTATTGTAGTGATTTTAAAAATAGACAACACAACTGTTAGCTTCAGCTATTAATACAATTTATTTTACGCGTCATAACTGTCATTACGGGTTAAAGTGAAATCAATCACTTTTGGGTACCAATGATGATGGTCTGATAGGAACGAAAACGTTTTTAAAAAGTATGTAACCTTTTGCATGTTTACATTCTTAATAAAATACATATACCAATTACACTAGAATTTTTACACTTCCTTGTAGGTTTTCTTTTAGATCAAATACGTTCCCCACGAGTTTTTTGAGAGGTTCGTATTTATGTTGATTATCTATATTTTTCAAATCTTCTTCTTCTTCTTATACTTGTTGTAGATCTGTCGATCTGTTAATTCCGACGTTGAAGTATATCTTGAGAGGTAAACTGCCAGCTATCTCTCCATCTTTTTGGTGGTCTCCCCGGTGGACGCTTGCCTACTGGTTTTCCTTCTAGAGCAATTCTTGGTAGTCTGTGCTCCTCCATCCTTTTTACATGACAGAACCATTCTCTTCGTCTTTGCCTGCCCCATCTGACTACATCTTGCACGCCACATTGTTCCCTGATGTTGTTTCGTATTCTATCTCTTCTTGTCTTCCCTGCGATTGCTCTTAGTGTCTTCATTTCGGCTGTTCATAGCATGCTTTTAGTTTTGATTGGTGTCTTCTCTTGATTCAATGCCATAGGTCAGCGGTTCCCAACCTTTTATGTCTGGCGACCCACCTTCTGATGTTTTTCATATTCACGACCGATCCCTCACCTCCATCGGTTGTAAGCCGGACACATTTGGACCAATTAGTTCCATTTTTGCTAATACAACTATCCAAGGAATCGAAAATGCCTTGGCCAGTTGTAGTGGTGTTTAGTGTATGGCAAAATAACATTTCTTCTTCAACTGATCCATTGAAACTAAACCTTACGAAGCATAATAAATTAGCTTTGTCAGCAATATCTCTACTTTCGTCTAATTGTAAAGAATAAAAGTCATTTTCTTTCATATCAGATATTAAACTCTCCATTACGTTAACAGACATTTCCTTGATTCGACGTGTCACTGTAGTATTAGATATGGGCATGTTACATATTCTGTTGGTCTGGTTTTTCCTCAAACAGAAGTGACGAAATTATTTTCGCCCCAGGCAAAATGAGCGCTGCTCCTGCACGCAGCCCCTGCTGTGTGCGGAGCGCTATTTTTTGCTATTAGCAAAGATAGCTGGTAAGAGGCCATGGTAATTTTATTTATTACCTTGTCCCAAGGCCACATTCTCCATATTCGACCGAGTCGAAATCAGTTCTTTGAAAAAACATCAAAGGTTTATTGAAGGTTTCTAGACGTTTACTTTTTACAACTTTTTACGACTCATAATGGAAGGGAAAGTGGAAGGAAGAAGAGGTCCAGGAAGAAGAAAATGCTCCTGGTTGAAGAACGTAAGAGATTGGACAGACATGGGCACACATTCGATACTAAGAACCGCTCAAGATAGAGAGCAATTTGCTGTAGTTATAGCCAACCTTCAGTAAGTGAGAAGGCACCATAAAAAGAAGATGTTTAGTTGAAATGTGGTTGAAATGAAGTTTTGAAGGCTTCATACTTTCGAAAGGTTTAGCTAAGGTTTCGAAACAAAGGTATTTATTGTGGTATAGGTTGTTCTTCCGTACCTATGAACGTGAAACCGTATTGAAGATATTCAGGACAATATTTTCGTAACATTCTCTTCCCTTTCTTAACATATGTAAATACCGGAGGTAGTTTAGCTCATTGCTAGAAGATGGACGAATGAGATCCCAGATAGCACAAGTACGTTTTATGGACATCCAATGGACGTACATCTGTGTACATTGGAACGTCCAATGGACGTCCCGCTAAGGTACAATGGACATCCGATGGACGTCCAACGAATGTCCAGAGTTCACAAAATTGGACGTCCATAGAACGTCCGCTACAAACGTACATTGTACGTTGTATTGAAGCTTTCAGTGTACACCTTATGTACATTCAATGTACGTCTTATGGACATTTGTAGGGCACTTTTCAGAAAGAAATCTAATATCCATAATTTTCTGAATACATAGCAAAAAGCCTTTATAGGAAATATTTCCTTATAATACTAAACTTATACTTAAAAATATTACACAAAAGACCTTTTTATTTCTCTTTACTATAACTTCATTATAATATATACTTTATTATAGGAACTAGGAACTTCATTAATGCACGACTGCATTTGCACTATAAACAGAAAACACAAATATATCATAGGATGTATTTTCATAAAAACGAGATTCAGATAATGACGCCCTAGGAAGCATGCACATTAAAAGAGGTTTAATCTCTGTTCTGTTTCTGTTCCAAACTATTTTTAGAGTCAGTACCGTTGTTGTATATTACAAGCGCGTTTGCCATTCTGTGAATTATCATAAATAAACCATCCTTCAGTATTCCACAACAATTAACAGCGATAATCCCCTAAAAGTAGGTACCTGCCTAATACTACCTTTCACGACCGACAGCGCGAAGAGCGACAACGTTGTCAAGAAGATTCTCATTTAGTTTGTATTGGGACTTAATATAATAGTCGCGTTTTGTGTAAAATATCCATGGACCACAAATGGATGTCCAATGTACGTTGAAATCAAACGTCCAATGGACGTCCCGTAATGTACGTACATAGTACGTCCAGTTTTGGTCCATGGACGTTTGGATTTTAAATGTACGTTATATGGACGTACATTGGACTTTGTGTGCTATATGGGATCACCTTCGCCAGTAGATTGCAGTTTTCTCTTAACACAAGACCCACTTTTCAGGCAGTTTTCCATCGTTAAATAGTATAAAAACTAGTGAAAACTGCACTACTTTTAAACAAAACCAACGCTAGAAAGAGTGTTAAGCCACTGTCGTATGTTATTACTCGGGCAAATACCAGACTACCAGAACCTGATTGAGAACAAGAACCGAGTGTTTGGGTCCGAGTAAGAGAGCGAGTGGGAGAAAACCGGTCGGACTTGCGCCTGGGAGAAAACCGGTCTGTACGTTACTCAGCTGCTGTAAGAGCCACGAGGCGACCCACTAATGGGTCGCGACCTACTGGTTGGGAAACGATGCCATAGGTCATAACAGGTCTGATGCAAGTTTTATAAATTCTAACTTTGCTGTCCATTCTCATATACAGGGTGTCCAGAAACTCTACCGACAAACGAAGACAGGAGATTCCTCAGATATTTTTAAGACAATTTAACCCAGTTCACCTAGTCCGAAAATGCTTCCTAAGGGAGCTAAAGCTCTTTGAAGATGGGGTCATGTAATTAGTTTTTCTTAAATACTCGTACCTCCAGAACGCTTCTATTTAGAAAAACGAAAATTGGTATGCTAATTTACTTTCCGGAAATAAATCGATTCCATCCATTGCGAATTTCTAGTACCGGTCATAGGCGCCCGTTTTGGGTATGGCAACGGTTATTTTATCGCCTAACTTTTTTGTCTTTAAGTTTTAAGCATTTTTGACTTTGAATTATTGAATTGTGAGGTATTCTGGTACTAAAAGATACTCTTACTTTAAGTCGATAGAATACACCGTTTTCTAGAATAATCGATTTGAAAATTTTTCGTTCTTCGAATTAAAAAAAAAGATTAAAAAAACTATTTAAAAAGATGAAAACTGGTACATTTATTTATATTCCAGAGATTAATCGATTTCATTAAGTGGAAACAGTAGCGATCAACAGGTGGCGAAAACGCGTTCTAAGATTGCGGCTGTAATTTTGAATATTTTTTCGAGATATTTGGCACACGTATTCGTAATATAATAAAGAATGGCGGTACAGAGCCCAATTTGAAAAATATATTAATATGTGGAAATTACTCTATAATTAAATACAATATTAAAAAAACGAGCACGTACCGCCATTAAGAAGAACAAAAAAATACACTTTCTTCAAATAAACTTTTTTATCCGATGCCTAGATTTTGCGTCATTTTGGAACTACTAATGAAATAAAAAATTTTAGTAGTTCCAAAATGACACAAAATCTAGGCATCGGATAAAAATTTTTATTTGAAGAAAGTGTATTTTTTTGTTCTTCTTAATGGCGGTACAGGCTCGTCTTTTTAATAGGGAGTTTTTGTTGCTACGTAACGTACGCATCTCCGTATACGTAAAGCCACTAACGTGTCGTAGAGGATGAACGTTAAAATAGGTAGTTTTTGTGACTGCCTTAACGTAACGTAAAGCAAATCGTAAAGTAATTTTTAAATTCCGTTGACATTAAAAAAATAAAACAATGTTCACACAATATACAATTAATATACAAATGTAAAAAAAGATAAATGAATGATGAAATTGTATGGTTTTTATTGCTTCTATTTAAATATAAAAATATTATTTTTCCTTAGGTTAAAATTTTTTTATTTTTGTTTATACCTACTTTTTAGTTGTAAATTATTGTACCTACATCAGAATTCCAGTATAATGTAAATAGTTTGTTCATATTTATTTGAAAATTTTACAGAAATTAGGTCATTTATTTATCAAGTTATTAATTGTGGTGATCACAGTATTTCTTAAATTAATACAAGATTTGTTTGTTTTGCTTTATTAACAGACAACTTGAAAACAATAAAATTTTAAATCTATTATGAAGTTCCAATTTCCAATTACAAACACAGAATAATTTTACTCAATTAGACTAAACCAATAACCAATATAACCTTAAATATTTATAAACGGGTAGTACGCTGATGAAATGTTCATTTGGTAGCCATTGGTAGGTAATCGCCAATCGGGCAAGATCCTCGTGTGCATTCGGTGACTTTCGTCTCGATAGGGATGCGTTCTCACGTACGTATCAGAGCGCTACTTTAGGTAATACGCATCGAGATACGGGAGTTCAACCATTAATGCGCAAGCGTATATGTCAAAAAGATGGGTTACGTTTACGTATTTGTGTGCACAAAAACTCCCTATTATTGTATTTAGTTACAGAGTAATTTCCACATATTAATATATTTTTCAAATTGGGCTCTGTACCGCCATTCTTTATTATATTACGAATACGTGTGCCAAATATCTCGAAAAAATATTCAAAATTACAGCCGCAATCTTGGAACGCGTTTTGGCTACCTGTTGATCAGTTATCACCTTAATGGCGAATTTCTAGTACCGGTCATAGGCGTCTTGGGTAGTTCAACAGTTATTTTATAGCATAACTTTATTGTCTTTAATTTTTAAGTATTTTTGACACTAGATTATTCAATTATGAGATATTCGAGTACTAAAAGATAATTTTGCTTTAAGTTGCTTAAATACAATGTTTTTTTTTAATTTTTTTTCAATTTTTTTCAAATTCCCAAATCTAAAAACTTTCAAATCGATTTTTCTAGAAAACGGTGTGTCCTACCGACTTAGAGTAAGAGTACCTTTTAGTACTAAAATACTTCACAATTTAATAATCCAGTATCAAAAATGCCTAAAAGTTGAAGACAAAAAAGTTATGCGATAAAATAAACACTGCCCTACCCAAAACGGACGCCTATGACCGGTACTAGAAATTCGCAATGGATGAAATCGATTCATTTCTGGAAAGTAAATATGTATGAAAATTTTCGCTTTCTAGATAGAAGGGTTCTGGAGGTATTTAAGAAAAACTAATTACATGGCGCCATCTTCAAAGAGCTCTAGCTCCCTTAGGAAGCATTTTCTGACTAGGTGAATTGGGTTAAATTGTCTTAAAATTATCTGAGGAATCTCCTGTCTTCGTTTGTCGGTAGAGTTTTTGGACACCCTGTATAGGTTATTCCAGTTATTATATTTCAAATGTTGAAGCTAATATTTTTATTATTTCATCTTTTAGATCTCATGAAAGAGGAAATGGAACGTTTACGGACTAAGGCAAAGGAAGCCGAAGTACTTCTAATAGAACGGGATAAACTCCAAATAAAGATGAACGGCATGTCAAATGTTCAAACCCACAACGAAAATTTAAGAATCAAATGCAAATGTCTCGAAAACGCTGCCAACGAACGAGATATGTATAAACGAAAATACGAGGAACAGTTAAATTTGGACACTCAAGTGGAAGTGGAAGACAGTGCAAAATTGAAACGAGATAAAGCATTGCTGAAAAAACAAGTAGGAGATTTACAGTCCTGTATAGTGGAACAAGATGGTGAAATTAAAAGATTAATGGAACAAATTGATTCGTTGATTAAAAACAAGGAAGAAGTTCAGGTGAGTATCTAATAATTTGAGTAACTAAAACTGCAATTAGTCCATTCTTTCACGGTTTTTGCTCTAAATTTTAAAGAACCGCTTGGATTGACATGAAATTTGACATACACATAGCTTACATGTCAAAAAAGTGATATTGTGCCGATGTGAGCTTTTGCCCTGGGGGTGACTTTCACCCCCTCTTGGGGGTGAAAAAATATAAGTCTAAAATAAGTCCGGAGATGGATAAACTGACTAATTTTAAGTAACTTTTGTTCTATAGAGCTTTTTCGCCAAGTCAACACTTTTCGAGTTATTTGCGAGTGAATATGTTCATTTTTCAACAAAATAACTACATTTTTAGACGGTTTTTCGCAAATAACTCAGAAAGTAAGTTTTTTGCCGAAAAAAAGGTTCGTAGCAAAAAATATAGCCTGTAATAAAGTAAAAAAAATGGTGTACGCGTTAGGTCTCTGGACCTCGTAAAACCAGAGTTATAGCCAATGAAAAATAAATTCATATTCACCAAATTTCAAATAGAATATTTCGAAGTGAAATATCCAAAAAATTTAGCACTTTTTGGGAAAAAACCATTTTAACTTTTTTAAAGTGTTTAAAAAAGCTTTATTTCTGTTTTTATAAAAAGTTTCTAGCATTAAATTTAAGCAAGTTACGCTCAAAATAAAGTTGGTCCCTTTTGTTTTGGCAAAAAAAAAATCGGGAAGACCACCCCCTAATTAGCAACTTAAATGAAATTAATCGCTACCGCTCCACAAATTATTTTACTTATGTTGTGTTTGTATGATCTGTAAGTTTCATCGCTTCAAAGTGCTTATAAATTGAAAAAATTTGGTTTTAAAGTAAAATTTTTAAAAATTTTAATTTTGAAAAATATGTTTTTTTCATAATAACTTAAAAATTATTAGAGATACCAAAAATCTCGAATGACAAAAAAAGTCAGCAGTGCATTTCTGAATATTATGTATTTTTTGTTTTTCTGTTAGACAAAAATTGACTAACATTTGGTGTTTCGAAATTTGCATACATTCGTGATCAGTGACTCGTTCAACCCCTTTTAACTACAGCCCTTTCAAAAATAAGGTCTTTGAATCGATGAAACTTACAGATCATATAAACAACACTTACACGAGTCAAGAAACTTGTGAAGTCGTAACGATTAAGTTCATTTGAGATACTAATTAGGGGGTGATTTTCCCGAATTTTTTACCAAAAAAAAGGGACTAACTTTATTTTGAGCGTAACTTGTTTACTTACTGTTTTTTATAAAACAAAAATAAAGCTTTTTTTAAACACTTTAAATAAGTTGTAATGAGTTTTCCCCGAAATGTGCTTCATTTTTTGTTAATTCACGTTAAAGTATTCCATTTCGAATTTGACGAATATGAACCTATTTTTAATTAGCTATAACTCTGCTTCTACTAGGTATAGGGACGTGATATATACACCATTTTTTAAAATTTACAGGCTATATTTTTGCTAAAAATGTTTTTTCGACGAAATATTTACTATTTGAGTTATTTGCGAAAAACCGTTTAAAATCGTGGTTAGTTTGTTGAAAAAATGAACATATTCACTGGCAAATAACACGAAAAGTATTGACTTAGTGAAACAACTCTATAGAACAAAAGTTACTTAAAATTAGTCAGTTTGTCCATTTCCGGACTTACTTTGGACCAATATTTTTTCACCCACAAGAGGGGGTGAAAACCAACCCCGGGGCAAAAGCACAGATCGGCACAATATCACTTTTTTTCTTTGACTTGTTAGCTATGTGTATGTCAAATTTCATGTCAATCCAAGCGGTTGTTTAAAATTTAGAGGTTTTGCAATATTTTACCGTTAAAAACGTACTATAATATTTTCATTTACAAATTTTTGTACACACGAATTTTTCTGAATATCTAAAAATGCTTGATGAATTCGAACCAGTAAAACACTAAAAACTTTTATTTTCCTTTGGATCGGGGGTTGTGAGTTCGAATCTCATCGGGGTAGGAAATTTTTGATATATTAAAAATTAATAAGTGAAAATAGTTTCTATCCTTGTGGGATCGGTACTCACTGGAGGGACCGCAGACTTTTGGATACCATTAGTGTCTCTTTCTAAAGACTGTGACGGGTAGTTCAGGACAAAAGACTCAGTAAAACACAGGTTAAAATAAAATAAATATCGACGCTGTCAAGCCAAAACGGCATAAACGACATTAATTTGATTTTTCAGGAAACACAAAAAACTGATTATTTTTATTTATACCAATTCTGCTTATCTGCAGTAATTCAAAAAAATTGGTGATTTTTTTTTCAAATTTTAATACATTGTGAACATTAATGTGGCTGAAAATACTGTCTGAAATAAATTAAAAACTATAAAATGGCACTTATGTCCAATCAAGGTATAACATTGGTGAATATGCCAAACTTACCTCTGGCGTTTGTGTCGATCGCATCGTTGTAAGGTTAGTCAATATGGCGCTTAAAAGGGATATATGCCATTAATGAAAAAAGAAACGAAAATCAAAAATTGTCGTTTATGCCAACAAGAAAAATGATGAAATTACGAAGATTTTTGATAGGGTTTATTTTTTATTAATCAAAAATACATTCTAAGTTAAAAACAAAACCTTAAATTCTTTAAACATGTTTCGGTGCTAGGATGAAATACTTAAAAGTAAATATGAAATACTTAAAAGTGGATATCTAATAATAAATAGTGAATTCTAATTCATAATCACTGTCAATATTTGGTTCAACATCCGTATTGCTTTGATCGCTTGTATTTTCCTTATTTTGATCACTACTTATACCGGCATCCAAACCATTATCTGCTGCTAAGTTGAAACATGATGTGAGATCGTGACTAAATATTTCTTCTTCTACTTCAACGTCTGGTGGTTCCTCAAAAATGATAATGTCATTGCTAAAATCTTCTGCAATGTTGGCATTATAAATGTCATAAACCTCTAAGGGAAATATAGGGGGATTATTGTCAGTCAGTATATCATTTTGTACTGATTCGGTATATGTTTTATTTTCATTTAGTAAGGCCATTATTTTTTTACTTCTGCTATTCATGTGCAACAAAAAAAATGGCATAAACGATAAAAATCGATCGCCATTTTTAGCTATATAAAATTGATTTGAACTCTATGCTGTACTACAAAATGAATTATTCATCACACTAGTACAAAGTTACAATAGAATATTTTAAAATAAACTTTTTATTTGCGCAATTTTTAAATAAGAAACCTGCATGCATAAGAATACCATTGAGGAATGGCACTTGTGTCAACCACGATGTAAATATGTGGTTTTGGCATAAACGCCTCATAGTTTTTAAAGAAATTCAGTGTGTTTACGCTTCAAAAATCAATACAAATTGAAAATATTGCAAAGGTAGATAATACCATGTTACTTATCCATAAAAATTGTAAAACTACATACCTTTACTATTATTACAGGACCGAAATGTACACAATGATAATCTTACGAGCACTGGCGATTATGTCAATCGGTGTTCACGTCGGTGTTCACGTGCGTGACTAGACTGGCGTTTATAAAAATTGTAAACCTATATTACACCTATTTCACTTTTTCTGCGGTTATTCCGCGTTGACTGTCTGGTGCGGAAATTAAAATCCTATTTTTTAGTGCAGCTAACTAAAAAGTGGTCATTTTGGCGTTTATGCCGTTTTGGCTTGGCAGCGTCGATATATTGAGGATATTTATATACAGTTTAAAATTAAAATATCAAAATAAAATGGTATTCAATCTTCGCGCCGTTGCGTTCCGGAGAAAGCTCCCTTGGCGGACGCCTGCAAAAGAAAACTAAATTGTACTTACTACATATTATCAAAGGCGTAATAATAATATCAGTAAAATACAGGAAACAATCAACTATCAATATACAGTATGGTGCAAATGAAAGGAATAAATTCGTCATTTCTTCAACCGGCAACTTTAAAGAAAAATCCCGAAACAGGTCGATTTTTATTTTTAAGTTATGATATTGTGGCATATATGGTATACTGCTGACGTCATCCATCTGGGCGTGATGACGTAATCAATAATTTTTTAAATGAGACTAAGGGTCGTATGCTAGCTCATTTGAAAGGTTATTCAATTCTCTATTCAGTAATATAAACAATAACATTTATAAGGGGTGTCCAAAAACAATATTTTTAAAATAAATTAATTGACAGAAAAAGAAGAATGTATGTAATTTTTTTAATTAAAAATACAGTTACTAGATACTGTCAGAAAACGTTTATTTGAAAAATAGACATGGCTTTTCGCTTAAATTAAATGTTCAAACTTCCAAAAAGCAGGTGCCTAGCGGGAGCTGGCTTGAACATTGAGTTGAGGCGATTATTTCATTCATAGATGATTCTGGCCAATAGAAAGCTACAGAAATCAAAACTAAACTGATAATTTTTGATAATTTCCCGTCGTCAAGTATATTACGTCAGATGCCCTTGGTTGCTATGAAAAAATACATTCAGTGACATTAATGACAATTAATGTTTTAAAAATTATAAAAGTGATGACTTTCAACCACCGTCAAATATTTATAACAACTGTGTGTTTAATTGTACTAATTTGTACTTACATAAATAAATTACAATAAAATTTTGGTTTTGAACAGTTTTATTCATGAAATAATCGCAATAAATAATCGCAAAAAATCGCAAATCATGAAATAATCGCAAAAAATAAATATAGAATTTTAGAGCTCTTGTGCAATTACTAATGAAAATCAATGTTTATTTTTCAAATAAAAATTTTTTTCTGTTTTATGATAAGAGTAAAAAGTATTTTGAATTAAATAAATTACATACATTCTTCTTTTTTTGTCAATTAATTTAATTTAAAAAATTGTTTTGGACATCCTGTATAAATAATTATGTTAATATTTACATTACTAACTAGAGAATTAAATAACCTTTCAAATGAGCTAGCACACGGCCCCTATTCTCATTTAAAAAAATCATCTATTACGTCATCACGCCTAGATAGATGACGTCACTTGTATGACATATATGTTAAAATATCAAAATTTAAGAAAAAAATCGACCCATTTCGGGATTTTTCCTTAATGTCGCCGGTTCATGTCGCCACAGACTCGTAGTTCATTACACTTTAATTCAGTGTAATCACAATCAAACATCGACACACAGCTACCCGTCCGCCAGCTACTGTCACTGCGGTTACAGTTCCATCGAAACACCTCTTCACTACAGAGAACTTTCACCTCGGCAGAGTTCCGATTCATTTCATTGCATAACTGCCGCTGGTCGGCCGCCTGCTGGCAACCGCTAATTGAGTTCCTTTCAATTCAGTACATTGATTGGAACTTATTTCATGATCCTCGTTTCTCTTCTAAATACACTCTAGGTAGCCATCACTCCTTGGTTCCATCGAAGAGCTGGCACTTGGTGGGGTTGCGCTGGTATCAAAGCGCGTGCGGTCCTCTACTGACGAGCTGTTGAATGCCGAACGGAAGGATATCGGTACAAGACAATGAGCCGACTTTTCAAAGTAACAAGACATTTACTCAACACACACAACACACTAGGTGTCTGACTGCAGAATCGACTGTACCATGACCATGCCAATGACCATTAGTTGTCGAGGCATTAAGCTGAATAAATAAAAAAACACAAAAAAGAAAGGACTGACACCAGCTTTTAGAACAATCAGTAACTTAAGCAAATACATTAAGAACAATAAGAGTCAAAAGAAAAATCAATTACAGGTCTATACAAACTGACGTGCGGTGACTGTCCAAAAACTTACAACGGTCAAATTAGCAGAAGCTTTTACAAACGTATAGCAGGAAACAAAAGGGTTTTCAATAATAGAAAAAACAGGTTCTACGTGTGCTCTTCACCTTCTAGAATGCTAGATTCTTTTAATGACCAGTTTTAAATCCTCCATATTCAAAACAAAGGCCTTAAGCTTTTAATAAATTAAAAATTACTGATATACCTAATTCTGAATGACCAACTTGAGACAAAGAGGCAACCACTCCTCAACCTATTCAGTTTTATAGGCCTGGATCCCGCGTACCAAAAACAGTTGGTAAATAGCAAGCTGAAAATTTGTTAATAGCTTAACGGTGTCTAGTCGGACAAACTTTGATGTAGGGGAACACTGGAACAAGGGAAGTTTTAATTGTGGAACAGTTTAAATTTGGAACGTCAGATTACGAAAACGTCCCATGTATTTTGTCGGACAGAACATTAAATTGATTTGTTACCCTTTCATTAAACTCTCATGCAAAAATCAGACTACTATTACTAACCAACATGATTCCTGTCATTAGACATATTCTTCGTGTTCCACTCATTAAAATACCCAGTTGGTGATCAACACCAGTCGGATTTTTGCATGAGAGTTTAATGAAATGGTAATAAATCAATTGGAAGTTCTGTCCGACAAAATAAATGGAACGTTTTCGTAGTCTGACGTTCCAAATTTTTAACCTGTTCCACAATTAAAACTTCCCCTGTTCCAGTGTTCCCATACATCAAAGTTTGTCCGACTAGACACCGTTAAGCTATTAACAAATTTTCAGCTTGCTATTAGTCAACTTTTTTGTTGGTACGCGGGATACAGGTCTATTAGAGTTTAAAGTGCAGACACAGAGTAAAATACATTACATACTTTAAAAGGCACTCTGCTGACTGCTGAAACAGCTGTAGTGATATCAAGAGCTGATCCAGCAACCTTGCAAGGTGGGGGCAATGAAATAAAAAAAATATTGTCACTGGCGTACGCAGGATTCTTTTTTGGAATGGGCTGTTATTTTCTTTTTCTTCACGTACCATGTCCTTTCAGAACGTTGGTTACTATCATAGCTATCTTAATTTTATTTACTGCCACCCTAAATCAACCACGAAGTGTTTCTTCGTCCTGCACTGAGTTTGCCTTCTATTTTCACTTGCATAATATTGTGTAGCAACCTATATTTGTGACCTCTCATTACATGTCCGAAATACTCCAGCTTGCTCTTCTTGATGCCTTCTCTAATCTCAGTAGTCTTGCTGAGACGTTCTAGTATTGTGGAGTTTCGAATTTTCTCCACCCAAGAAACTCTTATCACATTTAGAAAGCCTCAAGCCGATTTAGATCGATTTTATTCACAGTCCAAGACTTGACACCATACAGTAAGACCGAGAACACGTACTTCGCATTTAGCAGCGAAGTAGGCGGATCCTTGGTAAAGTTTATCAGTAGTACCTATCATAAAAACCAACGTGGCGTACTGAGGGACACGCGCCAACTCGTAACTCTTAATGACAAACTTTTTTAAATCAAAATGTATACCGGCCAATTCGTAACTTTTCTACTACCTGAACAACTCGCAACTTTATACAGGTGAATTCGAAACCATTGTTTAATTCTCATACCCCACGTAGTTGTTAGGTTAAAAGGTAAGAAATAAATTTGAACAGTAACGGATTAAGCCAACACGGGGCATATAGCATATTATTATGTAAGCGAATGGTCCTTGGTTTGCTTAAAAACATGTTGTGTATTATATGTACTTATAAAAACAACATTGATATAACAAAAATTGAAATCTCTTTTGATTGAAACAATATTATATGTATAGACCAGGGCGGATCTGTATAAATCGTCTATTTGTGGATGTGCGAGGTGGCATTCGGATTTTTGCAGATAAAGTTAGGTGACAACTTCAATAATAATAATTGACTTATGCTCCTTCTCAAATATGCCCGGAACATTATTAAAAAAATTAAAATATTTAAAAATTTCGAAAAACATTAATTTTTTTCTACATTTTTTGCTTATAACTTTAAAACGATTCATTTTGGAGCAAGGTCGTAGCGAATTAAAATAAAGATAATTGAATTTTTTATGATATACGACTAGTTAAAAATGTCTTAAATTATTACCCTTTCTGCAAAATACCAATAAATACAAAATAAGGGGGCAAAATAAGCCTCTGTTTATTCAGTGTTTTTCAACAACTTTGGATGCACTTAGAACCTTCGTAATTCGCATAGAAAATCCTTATAACATACTTAAATCTTCCACCAAATTTCATTAAAATCGACCTGATAGATTTTGCATAATAATTTTACAATCTAAATTTTTTTAAAAAAGTTCAAATTTTTTAAAAACTTTCTGAACAGAAAGTAGACCATTTAGAAGTTTGCTAATTTTTTTACATATAAAGAGGCTCCCTACCGATCTAATACACTGTACAGAATTAAAATCGGATTATCTAAGCGGCCACTGTTTTTAAAGTTATAATAGTTATTTTCCTAACAAGTGCAGAAAGTCATTCTTTTCCGCACGCGACTGCAGTTTGCCGAACGACGCGAAGCGGGAATTCGGCAAGCAGTCGAGTTGCGGAAAAGAGACTTTCTGCAAGAGTTAGGAACAATATTTTTTCTAAGAGTCTTAAAAAATTACCAAATCTTAATTAATTAATTTTTTTTTCTCTGATTCTGGCATTGGTTTAGAACTAGAACCTTTAGCCACGTAATTGTATAACTTATCACTAAGTCAGGGGAGTAATGTGTAGTGTGTGTGTTGAGTAAGTGTCTTGTTACTTTGCAAAGTCGACGTCATTGTCTTTGCAAAGAGACGCTAATTGTTTCCGAACGTCTGCGGTCCCTCCGGTGAGTACCGATCTCAAATGAATTAATTTATTTAATATGAAAATACATACACAAATTAATTCTTTGACAAGGTTGTCAAAACCAAACTTTCAATATAATTAGTTAGCATGACCACGATCGTGGTTTCCATGACGATGATTCAAAACTCTTATTGTGACTGTTATTGTCTACCGATTTGACTTTCGAATATTATGTCAAAATAATTTTATTTCATCGAATTGTCGCGGTGATACAGTAGCGATCAACAGGTAGCCAAAAAGCGTTCCAATATTGTGGCTGTAATTTTGAATATTTTTTCGAGATATTTGGCACACGTATTCGTAATATAATAAAGAATGGCGGTACAGAGCCCAATTTGAAAAATATATTAATATGTGGAAATTACTTTGTAATTTAATATAATATTAAAAAAACGAGCCTGTACCGCCATTAAGAAGAACAAAAAAATACACTTTCTTCAAATAAACTTTTTTATCCGATGCCTAGATTTTGTGTCATTTTGGAACTACTAATGAAATAAATAATTTTAGTAGTTCCAAAATGACACAAAATCTAGGCATCGGATAAAAAAGTTTATTTGAAGAAAGTGTATTTTTTTGTTCTTAATGGCGGTACAGGCTCGTTTTTTTAATATTGTATTTAATTAAAGAGTAATTTCCACACATTAATATATTTTTCAAATTATGCTATGTACCGCCATTCTTTATTATATTACGAATGCGTGTGCCAAATATCTCGAAAAAATATTCAAAATTACAGCCGCAATCTTGGAACGCGTTTTCGCTACCTGTTGATCGCTACTGTTTCCTCTTAAAACAGGAGGACAATAAAATATATTTGAAATAAATTAGTAAATAATATCTAAATATTAGTTTATTGCATGTATTATAATTACTTTAAGGCCATATTAACATATCTAAATTAACACGCGTGCGTAAAAGTAAAAACCGCGTGCGGAAAAGTAACACGCGTGCGGAAAAGTGAAACTTTCTAAACTAAAATGCGTGCGCGAAAGTAGACATTTTTGCACGCTCGTAGAAAAACAATTTTTTGGCTTATAAACAAATACAGTGAGGACGTTTGAGTTGGAATAAATTCATTTTCTCGAGAATGGGCGTCTCTGGAGATAAATCCCGAAATAGGTCGATTTTTATTTTTAAATTCTAATTTTTTGGTATACATATCATACTAGTGACGTCATCCATCTGGGCGTGATGACGCAATCGATGATTTTTTTAAATGAGAATAGGGGCCGTATGATAGCAGGCCGTATGATTCCGTCGTTATAACAGGTTGCCTTGCAACCAGATGCAGAACAGTACCATAAATGTTTTCCACTTTTTAGCACTTTCTTTAATTGAAATTTAAAATTATTTACCACCAATAACTTGCACCCACGTGCACTCATTACGAAATCTGTTATCTGTTACAAGAATTTCAGTAATTTTCACAAAATTTATTTGGATTTTCTCTAGTAACTCTTCCAAGAGACAATACATAAATGATGAATACCTTTTACACCACCTTCAAATAGAGTAATTTTTACAAGTACATACCTGGAATACCGGTATTAAATTATCAACATTACTTAAAAATGAAAGTTACTAATTCACCGGTAGTTAGTGGGTTATCTAAAAATTATCTGCGCACCAGAGTTGCCAGTTGGCCTGTAATTAGGATGGGGGATTAAAATAGTTACGAATTCACCGAGACCCGTACTGAGCATGGTTCCGCGGGTTCCGTGGAACCAGGGCCCGGGTCCCACAGGGGCCAGCTCTAGCGCCCCTTTTGCTTCTTTTGTTTCTAACTTGATATGGACATTTTGAACCACACAAATACACAATACACACTAGGAAATCTAACTGCTTAATTAATTTTAATTTTTGTGTAGGTCCTTATAAATAAAAAAGAAGAATACCTACCAATATCAAAATCAAAAAATTTAAAAACAATATTTATTAAGAAACTCAGGGACTGGATAAGCCCGAAATTGGATGAACTAACTAATTCTAGGCAACTTTTTTTCTATACCGTTTTTCAAAGTCAATACTTTTCGTGTTATTTGCGAGTGAAATAGTATATTAAGTATGGAGAACGGTAAGGGTTTTATACCGATCGAAGACAATTGTTTGGAGGAGGAGCGGAGCGACGACTCCAATTCTAGACTCGGCGGTCACAAGCACTTAAGTCATTTTTTTATGAAAAATACATAATTTCGCAAACTAACCAAATTTGTGTAATACACCAACTGGAATAAACACCTATGTCATATACTGCTTATATATCAAAGTATTTTATCGTGCTCTTTATAACTCTTTATTTTTATTTCATAACGGTGGCTGTAATAAACACTTAACTCGACTTAAGTACTTTTACTCAGTCATAACAAATATAGCGAGTTCGATGTGGAACGGAGTTCTAAAGCACTTATGTAAGTAGATATAGTTATTTATGCTCGTCAAATTTGTTTCTAAAATATTATATTGTTATTGATTATAGAATTATATAATTGGAAGTTAATGACAGAAGAATTATATAATTGGAAGTTAATAATCCTCTTGAGATTCTTTCTTCTTCCGATGATATTACACAACCAGTTACAGTTACAGAAAACAGAAAGAGAAAACGGGAAAGAAAAACTAAAAGAAATTTTGGTCAGGAATATGTGACTGCAGCAGATAAAACTATAGAAAAACGTATCATGAAGCCCCTGACCAACTGTCGTAACAAATGTCGTGAGAAGGTAAGTGAACAACAAAGACAACAAACATTTGCAGACTTTTGGGACTTAGGGTCATATGATCTTAGGGTAATGTTCGTTTCTTCAATGATGAGTATACACGAGAAACAAACTGAAAGACGACGTGTAGACGATCCAGACAAACAAAGATATAAGATGTATACATACAAATATCATTTCGAAATTAACTCTAACCGAATAACAGTCTGTCAAGGATGTTTTCTCATAACCTTGGATGTCACAGATAATTTCGTTAAACTTATTGGACCAAAGAGGAGAAGCAGCTCCAGCGGCATCGTGGAACCAGATCAACGTGGTAAGAAACCACCTTCAAGCAAACATTCTGCAGATAAATTACTGGGAGTAATAAACCATATTAATTCTTTTCCACTTTATGAAAGTCATTATACCAGACGAAGGAGCACATGTAAATACTTGCCATCCTATTTAACTATTTCTAAAATGTATTCATTATATTCCGAGTAGGACGTTCAACCTGTCAGTGATAAAATATACAGAAGAAAATTTCACAAACTGAATTTAAAATTTAAAAAGCCAAACGTAGATACTTCCAATGCATGTGATGTGTTTAAGATGAAGCTCGACATAGCTAAAGACGAAACCGCGAAAAACACAATAATTTTAGAACGTGAGTGTCACCAACATGCCGCTGATTTAGCATACCGTGAAAAGATAGCCGATAAAAAATTAGCTGCTAACAAGAATCAAATTCGTTGTCTCACGTTGGATTTACAGCAATGTCTCCCGACTCCTGCTTTAGAGACATCAGTTGCTTTTTATAAGAGACAACTATGAACGTTTAATTTAACAGTCCACGATAACGTAACTGGTTTGTCTACACATTTTATGTGGCATGAGGCTATGTCAGGAAGAGGTGTTAATCAAGTAGCATAATGTCTGTTGTATAAGTACATGCTAGCGATACCTGATGATGTCACAGAATTATTCTGTATTCAGATACATGTGGGGGACAAAATAAAAATTCGCATGTCGCAGCAATGTTGACATATTTGTTGCAGGCTAAACCAACGTTACAAGTTTTTCATCACAAGTTTATGGTATCTGGTCACTCACATATGGAAATAGATTTGGACTATGCTATAATAGAAAAAAAGAAAAAAAAATGGCTATACAAGTTTATCATCCACATGACTGGATGCAACTGATTCGTACAAGCAGTAATAAATTTGAGGTTGTTGAAATGCAACAGGCTGATTTCTTTGATTTTGCTGCTTTGCTTAAAGGTCCTCTTATTATGAGAAAAAAAGATTGCGGTGATAATAATTTTAAGCGGTTTGACGTTAAATGGCTTTCTGACGGACGCGATTTCGGTAGTATTAATTATAAAACATCCCTTCAGCAAAATGAGCCGTTCAAAACTATTTCTTTCAAAAGAACAAGACAAACAAGAAATTTGATATTGCAGCCGATTACGGACCAATAGTTGGCAATAAGTGAAGAGAAAAAGCGAGATTTCATTTCTTTGCTACCTTTAATACCGGAATACTTTCATCACTTTTACGAAAATCTAAAGACTGCTGCCGATGTTAGATACGGAGATCCGGACTTGAACAGAGACGAGAGTGACTTATAATAATGTTTATTTAATAAATATTGATTTTGTATGTTGAAGACTTAATAAAAATTGTTACTCATAGTACCTTTCTTGAACTGTAAGTATTTAGGTTCCCTAAATAGTATCTGAATTAACCACTTAAGTCAAATTTTCCAATTGAACATAATAACTTAAGTAGTTATTTTATTGTTTAATGATAATGCATTAATATGGATAGCACAGTTGAAAGGCTCATAAATAATATCATACAAATACATTATCAAAGAGAATATGTGCCTTTAAACTTTTTCACCAGAAACTTAAAACCTTCCCCTGTAAAATTTTACTTATTTTCAATTTAAGACTTAAGTGTTTATTCCTTCCGGGTCTAGAATTATTGTCTGAGTCTGAGATCGGCTACCCTTAACGTTCGACATGCTTATAACATTTTTTGCACGATTGATACCATTATAAATTATAAAATTAAACATTTTCGTCATATTGACTAGTTTCATTCATTTTATCAAGATAGATACTTTGGTTGTTAGGTAGTAACTAGGGTGCATAACAACAATGGAGAATTGAGTTTTTATTTAGTTGTTAATAATTTTAAGTACAATTTTGATTATTATAAATTAAAATATGAGCGAAAGTTAATTGTGAAACCACAGCCCAAACAAGTGGGATTTTATTAAATAATTTAACAAATTGTACCACAAGTTTCAATATTAATAAATAATTCGTTAGTTTTCTTTATTCTTTCAAAAAATAAATTAAAATTAAGAGATTTTTTAACTCGACGGTAAGTGAATTACTTACCGTCGAGTTGGAGTACTTACCGTCGAGTTGGATTACTTACCGTCGAGTTGCTAGTAAATGTCACCTACTGACGTAAAATCTGTCACGGTAAACAGTCAAAAATGATCAATCGTGCAAAAATGTTTATTTTTCAACAAAAAACCACGTTGCAGGCGGTTTTTCGCAAATAACTCAAAAATTAAGTATATTATAAAAAAAATATTCTTAGCAAAAATATTGCTTATAAAAAAGTGAAAAAAATGGTGTATGTATAAAGTCTGTAGACCCAGTAGAAGCACAGTTGTAGCTAATGAAAACTAAATCATTACTAGTCAAATTCCAAATCGAATATTTTAACGTGAAATATCCAAAAAATCAAGCACATTTCGGGGGAAAATTCAAATTTTTTAAAGTATTTGAAAAAAGCTTTATTTTTGTTTTTTAAAAAAGTTTCTAACATCAAAAGTAAGTAAGTTACGAATTACGATCAAAAGAATGTTGGTCCATTTTTTTTGTTGGTAAAAAAAAAATCGTGAAAATCACTCCCAATTAGCATCCAAAATTAAGTTAATCGTTACCGCTTCAGAAATTACTTTACTTTTTATTAAGATTCATTGGTTCAAAGTGCTTATTTTTGAAAAGGCTGAAGTTTAATGGGCTTAAACGAGTCACTAATCACGAGTGTATGCAAATTTTGAACAGATTTTAAAATTTTTAAAAGATATGAATCTTAACCAATTTTTGTCTTCAGGAAAATAAAAAGTCCAAAATACAATAGCAAAACCTATAATATAATTATTTAAACAATATTATTTTTTTACTACTTGAGATTTTCGGTATCACCAATAACTTACAAGAGACCAAATTTATTTTTAGCGCTACATACTTAATTTTGATACTAGAAACTTTCATAAAAAAAAAACAAAAATAAAGCTTTTTAAACACTAAAAAAGTTGAGATGAGTTTTTCCCTAAAAGTGCTTCATTTTTTGGTTATTTCAAGTTGAAATATTCAATTTGAAATTTGAGTCTTAAGTTTGGTGTTTGAAACGTCTATGTCTTTTGGTAACCAACGTATCCAGTGGATACGAAACGTCAAAATAAATATATGTATTTTAAACTAAAATTGTACAAAAATTCCCAATAGAATCCGTAAATTTATATTAGGATTCCACAAGAAGCTGGCTTTAGAAAAATATTAAAAATAATTAATTATTTTAGGCTAGGATGAAAGAGACTTTGATGAATATGCGTGCTGAAATAGAAAAGAAAGATAGGTTAATAACAGCTGCAGATAAAAAATTGGAAACACTTCAAGCACAATTGAAAAGTTCAATACAGGGTGTTTCCGTTGAAGCTACTGTTTATAAAACCCGAATCCAAGAGTTGGAAATGGAGCTAAATGACGCTAAGAACCAACTACGGAAAATGGATGATTCAATACTTAGACGTGATACTTCAAGACGTAGTAAAAGCTGTGAGTACGAAGCTGTATGTGCAATGAAAAAAGAACTACAGGCTGCCAATGATGAAAATAGAAAGTTGCAAGAAATTGCTAAAAATATGGCAATATTAACAGGTAAATAAAAACAAGTAGCTGATAGTCCAATCAACAGCCATTTTCTCGTGGCATTGTGAGAATCAAGGTCTATTTCCTTGAACATTTGGATCTAAGTAGTAAATATAATCTTTGTCAAACTCTACCCTACGACGAACTGCGCTTTTGCAATGGGAGTGAAAACAACCCCATCTAGGGGATGAAAATTTTTTCAATCAAAATAACTATGAAACGCGATAGATTGACCAATTCTAAGTAAATTATGTTTTATAAATTTTTTTGCAAAGTTGATACTTTCCAAGTTATTAGCGATTGAAACTATCCATTTTTCATTAAAAAACTCACTTTTTGTAACCGTTATTCATGAATAACTTAAAAAATTTTAATTTTATAGAAAAAATCGTTAGGAGCAAACAGTAGCGATCAACAGGTAGCAACAAACGCGTTCCAAGATTGCGGCTCTAATTTTGAATATTTTGTCGAGATATTTGGCACACATATTCGTAATATAATAAGGAATGGAATGGCGGTACACAGCCCAATTTCAGAAACATGTTAGTATGTGGAAATTACTCTATAACTAAATAAAATATTTTTTCGCAATCTTGGACCGCGTTTGTTGCTACCTGTTGATCGCTACTGTGTGCTCTTAAGAGCAAAATTGTAGCTAATAAAAAACATAGGTCCGAAATACCTATGTAAGGCCAATAACGACTGAATTATTGCTCTTTAAAGTATGGTATTTTCGAAGAATATCGAAATGGGGACTTGTGCAAATGTGGTGCAAACTTAAGAGACATCTTTTAAAAGTTCATTAAAAAACCTTTTAAAGCTCTGATAAAAGTTTTTTCATAAGAACTGACTGACTTATTACGGAAATAAAATCTCTCTCTGCTCTTTTTCTTCTCGAAATGTAAAAATTAAACCCTCGTCGTTACAATTCTAATAGAAATGAAAGCTTCCCACTTGAAAAATGCACTTTTTTAAAATTATAATATTGCCATTTTCGATTAAATAAACTAGTTTTTCTAAACATTCCAAACCGGTCGAATACCATGGATCGTATCAATTATATCTAAATAAGGTTAATTTCAACTGGGAAGCTATTCATTTCTATTAAGAGTGTATTGACGAGGGTTTAATTTGTACAATCAACTATTTTCAATGAGGAAAACAATTTTACCAAAAAAATGATTTTATTAACGTTTCGACGGCCAAGTCGGGTGTCGTTGTCAAAATACAAAATAATACTAAATTAAACAAAAATGTCATTGCTTAGTAAAAAATTCTTGTAATAATTTATTTAATCTGACTCATTTATATCGGCAATTCAGACATGTATTATACAAAGTTGAAGACTTTAAAATGATATTGCCAATATTGATGAGTTGCGTTCCTGGGACGACTTTACTAAAAGACAGTTCATTTGATTACATGAAATCAACGAAACTCAAGAATATCCGCCACAATTTTATTTTACTTGCCTTCCTTATATTATTCTTAGTCATCTAAAAAGAGGTCTGACAACAGCTTCAGGTTTTCTCAACATTCCGTTTTTTGATACATTCGCTTATGTTGGATATGTGTTTCTAAATAAGTGCGACAAACTTTAAGGGGTAATTCTGCATGAAAAAATAATGACCGTTTGCTTTATAAATATATGTCCGTAAATGCTTCGTTTCCGAGATACGGGATTTAAAATTTTTTTACAAACTGACGATTTATTTATTGCTCTAAAACCGGTTGAGATAATGCAAATGAAATTTGGTTGGTTTTAAGAGATAGTCATTGCGCATTTTATGACATGAAATTAAGGTGAAACAGTAGCGATCAACAGGTAGCGAAAACGCGTTCCAAGATTGCGGCTGTAATTTTGAATATTTTTTCGAGATATTTTGCACACGTATTCGTAATATAATAAAGAATGGCGGTACAGAGCCCAATTTGAAAAATATATTAATATGTGGAAATTACTCTGTAATTAAATACAATGTTAAAAAAACGAGCCTGTACGGCAATTAAGAAGAACAAAAAAATACACTTTCTTCAAATAAACTTTTTTATCCGATGTCTAGATTTTGTGTCATTTTGGAACTACTAATGAAATAAAAAATTTTAGTAGTTCCAAAATGACACAAAATCTAGGCATCGGATAAAAAAGTTTATTTGAAGAAAGTGTATTTTTTTGTTCTTCTTAATGGCGGTAAAGGCTCGTTTTTTTACTATTGTATTTAATTACAGAGTAATTTCCACATATTAATATATTTTTCAAATTGGGCTCTGTACCGCCATTCTTTATTATATTACGAATACGTGTGCCAAATATCTCGAAAAAATATTCAAAATTACAGCCGCAATCTTGGAACGCGTTTTTGCTACCTGTTGATAGCTACTGTTTCCTCTTAAGAATTTTATATTCACCATTGTCGCACATACGGGTCATATTACCCGTATACACGCCAATGGTGAATATAAAATTCTTAATCGCTTGTCAAAAAAAGTGCAATAACTATCTCTTAAAACCTTCCCTCTGAGAAATAAAGAATTATTCTCTAATGGGTTTTAAGTTAATAATAATTATATTATTAATCTGACGAGTTTGTAAGAAATAAATTAATATATTTGATTAAAAATGAAATAATGAAATCATGTTTTTTTTAATATATTTGAATGTTTTGTAGGTGATGAACATGTTCAAAAAATGCTAAAACAATCTCAATACGCCGTAAGAAAAGTTCTTGAAGAACTAAATGAACAGTACAAAGAGTGGGACGATTTAAAAAAAGAACGTCGAAAACCTAGATCTGCAGGTAGTCCAAGCCCAAATCGAGAAGAAGAACTTAACCGATATAGAAGTATTCAACATTCCAATAATCAACAAGGAAAAGATCTTAACCGATCTGAACCTATTCCAGGCTCCAGTAAGAGTCCAAGAGAAAAAGACCATAATAGAATAAGGCAAGAACTCCACCGATCTGGAGGTATTCCAAGTTCCAGTAAACATTTACAAGAAACAGATCGTAACAGATTAAGACAAGGACAAAATAGATCTGAAGGTATTCAAAGTTACAGCAACGATCCTCAAGAAATAGAATATAACAGATTAAGGCAAGATAACGATTCTCAAACAAATAGACAATGCCAAGGAGAACTTGCCGCGCGAATGATGTACTATTCGAAATATAAATAAAACAGTACTGAAAAATAAAAGTTCATGCAGCCCATATGTTGATATTATTTGCAATAATTGTTTTGTTGTGAGGTTAATTTCATGTACTCAAAAAATTTTGTTTAGTAACTGTTCAGTCAGAATATGACTATAAGAATAAAATTTAATGTGCTCTAGTTCCATTTTTATTTCATATAAATATCACATCATCATCAGTGGCGTTACAGCCCTTTATGAGCCAAAGCCTTCTTCAGAACAATCCTCTATTCATTCGTCCCTGTCTCTGGCAACTCTTCTCCATGCTCTAAGTCCAATAGATTTCAAATCATTTTCTAGGTGGTCTTGGTATCCAAGTTTCGGTCTTCCTCTTGCTTGTGGTCCTATCGGTCCTCTTCGGCCAAAAACTTTTCTGCCTATGGCATCTTCCTCTCGTCTGATTACTAGTGATGTTAAAAAAGTAACTACAGTCGAACCCGCTTATTGGAATAGCCTTCGTGCCAAGCAAAAATATTCTTATAACCGGGATATTCTAATAACCGATCGTTGGTGGCTAGCCGAAATAAATGTACCGAATATACGTAATGATAGTACATACTATGTTTAACATGTATAATATGTATATGGTTTTAGGTCTTTTTATGTCAATAATACAGTAGTGTAACTATTAGGTACTTATTTATTAAAAACCAAATTGCATTATAATGTGGATGCATACAGGAATAATATGAAATGTATACAATACAGTGCGTCCATAAAGTAACGCATAAATTCATTATTTCGTAAACCGGCGACTTTAAGGAAAAATCCCGAAACAGGTCGATTTTTATTTTTAATTTCCGATTTTTTGGCATTGGCATACTAGTGACGTCATCCATCTGGGGGTGATGACGTAATCGATGATTTTTTTAAATGAGAATAGGGGTCATGTGATAGCTCATTTGAAAGGGTATTTAATTCTCTATTCCCTAATATAAACTTTAACATAATTATTTACACAAGGTGTTCAATAAAACATTTTTTAATTAAAATAATTGAGACAAAAAGAACAATGTATGTAATTTGTCTAATTCAAAATACGTTTCGATGTTGTCATAAAACAGGAAAAAATGTTTATTTGACAAATAAATATTGTTTTTCGCTTAAATTCAATGTAAAAGCTGCCACCCACCTGCCTCTTGCCAGTTTGATCATTTCGTTTAAGGCTATGGGTACATAATTCGCAAATATTTTACGTGTATTCCTACTTTTTCTGCCTTTACACGGCAAATTACGTGTAGTAAAATTCACACTGGTATGGATATGTAAACTTTATTAGAATGTCATTCTACTTGAAAATGTCATCATTAATTTAAAGAGATGGCTTTTGAATGTTCTCGGATAACTGTTATTTTTATCTAAAAAGGGGTAGTTCCCTGGGATGGCTGTATACTGTATACCTTATAGTTAAATAAACTGGAACATGAAGTAAAAACCACTTCTATGTAAAAGGTATATTTACTAAAAATTTTTAGAATCCCAATGGATTCAATAAAATGAGTTCATCAGAACGTTTTCAAACCTATCGGTCCATCATCAGTGAATTTGAATACTTGCAAAATAGCCCCAGAACCAAACAATGGTTGTGATTATAAATAGATCTACATTATGTTAAAATAAATTTAAAATGGCTAAACGCCGATGTTCAGGGATTAAACCTCTGGGAACATGGTGAAACTCTACCCGAGGACCCAATCAACCATCTTCGGTCAACGATGACTACTCTAAACGATGAAGAAAAAAAAATTTTAGTAAATATACCTTTTACATAGAAGTGGTTTTTACTTTATGTTCCAGTTTGTTATTTTTATAATTGCAAATTATTAATTCAGTTAATAAATGTGATAATTTTTTCACTAACTATGTATTCAGTGATTGTAATAATTTATTTGTACAACAAAAACTAATACTCAATCGAGAAAAGAGGAAAAGTGTTAAAGTGATTTTTTAATAATATATTGTTATGGAACGCTTACAATTTTGAACATCTTTAACAACAAAATACTTGGATCATAGAATATATTATCCTGATGTATTCTCTGCTTGGATCTTCCACAAATAGTACACAATAAATAACTTTTTATTAAGTTCACGTCTTAAATCAATTATTTATCAAATACACTATATATCAATAATATTTAATCAATAATACAAAATATTCCCGATGCAATGTCAAATATTTAAAATTGTCACTGATTGTCAGTGTGTGACTGACAATATATGATGACAATATTATATTCGGCTGAGTACGTTGTAAGACAAAGATAGATTTGGAAAATATTACCACGGCATTGTGTTTATTTTTTTCGAATCCTGAGAAAACCAATAAATATTTTTAAAAAATTTAAACGCAGAATGAAAGACTAAATTATTACCGAGGGCCGAAAGTCCCTCAGAATAAATAAAAAGTTTATTTTGAATGAGATATTTGAAAATAAAAATCACACTAAATTTTCTCTTAGTTTTTCACCCCTGTAACTTATTAAAATAAACATTATAGAAGTTCTCAGGGACTTTCAGCCCTCGCAATAACGTAATCTTTCATTCTGCGTTTAAATTTTTCAAAAATATGTATTAGTTTTCTCAGGATTCGAAAAAAATGAATCCCCATTTGAATAGCATTGCAGCCGAAAATACCGATCCTCTTAAGCGAAAATCAATGTTTATTTGTCAAATTTTTTTTTCTGTTTTCTGACAGTAGTAAAACGCATTTTGAATTAAATAAATTACATACATTCTTCTTTATCTCTCAATTATTTTAATTAAAAAATGTTTTTTTGAACACCCTGTATAAATAATTATGTTAATGTTTATATTAGTAAATAGAGAATTAAATACCCTTTCAAATGAGATAGCACATGACCCCTATTCTCATTTAAAAAAATCATCGATTACTTCATCACGCCCAGATGGATGACGTCACTAGTATGATATATATGCCAAAAAATTGGAAATTAAAAATAAAAATCGACCTGTTTCGGGATTTTTCCTTAAAGTCGCCGGTTTAAGAAATAATGAATTTATGCGTTACTTTATGGACGCACTGTATATTAGATGTGTAAATATTTTAGTATTAAAATACATATAAAAGAGTTACTTATTTTGTCTTGAAAAATAATAGGTAATTGTACTTGTTTTTTTTTTGTTACATAAACTACTAATCAGTTGTTGCTCTAAATTATAAAATTAGAAAAATTTCCATTGGATTGACCCTCCAGAGAACTTCTTACCTACGAGCGGTTAGGATAGCCGATAAGCTTGTTTCTAAAAATGTTTTTATAACAGGCTAATGGATGGCAATATGTAAAGAAATTTGCAGACAAATGAAATTATTTTATGACCTGTGTCGGCGAACGATTGAATTCGTACTCATAACAAAGTAATAAAGTGTATTACTTGACAAACCCTAAAAATTTAAACAGCACTATATTATGCCTTCGAGGCCTTTGTCGACAATCCATAATACCAGACATAATTTAAATTTTTGGGAAATTGTAGGTAAAAATTAATTCGTTGACATGAAGAATATTCTATAAAGCGGTACTATCTTACTAAATCATATTCCAATAAACGGATAAATTTATTAATGAGTAAATGGAAAGGTTTCGGGACCTCGAACTTTTATTCCATAAACCGGGATATTCCTATAAGCGGTACTCTAATAAGCGGGTTTGACTGTATTCATTACAAAGTACTCGTTACTTACAAATACCGAAAGTAACGATTACTATACAGAGAGGCAAATCGTTACTTTGATTACTTTGATTACTCTGATTACTTCATTACTTCGTACCAATCGTATCAGAGCGAGTACCTTTTTTGATAATTGTATCTACAACAATCGGTTGATATCGGAATCTGACCGGTATTCCGCGAGTGTTCGGTATCAGTACAGCTAACTAAAATTTTATCTTTGAAGGGCGAAGGCTATGAAGAGTTTTACAGGATTACAGAGCGTTGAGAAGTAGCTGAAACAGAGGGAGGTATATCATTTAACAAAGCATGCACTCAGAAACAGATGTCTATACATACGATTTGTCGAGGTAGATAATTCACACAATTTCACAGATCTTAGTTCCTTTGAAAATAAAAATGGAACACATTAGATTTTAATAATAAATACACACTATTCTTATTTGCATTTCCATCCATTTTTCTATTGAAAACTTTTTCCTGTTTCACTATTTCCCTAAAAATAATTTATTTTTTCCTAAATGTCTTGGTCTATGTGTATCTTATTGTTATGATCCAATAAATCGAAAAAAATATCTGCCCGGGCCAAAAAAATTAGTAGAATTTATAAAACAAAAATCATTTTTAATTATTAATTAGTCTGGACAAAATTATATCGGGCACAACTTGTTTTTAATAATTTTTAACATAATAGATCCAAGGTCGTTGTTATAATATCGGATCTTATACTTATACGAAATACTGAGAAATGCTATTCTCGATATGAATACCGGTATTCAAATACAAAAGTATCCTACTAATACTAATACAAAATATGTACTGGTACTATGATTACTGCTACTCAAATACAAAAGTAACAAAAGTAATCAAAGTAATCAAAGTAACGAATACTGTAAATGATTACTTTATACAAAAGTAACGATTTGTAACGAATACTCGAAAGTAACTATAATCAACATCACTACTGATTACATGTCCTATCCATCTAAGGCGTGCTACCTTAATTAAATTTACAACGTCAGGTTCTCTAAAACTTCTATACAACTCCAAACCTTGTTCTTTTATGCCATATTGATTTTTATTTTTTTGCGAGTTACGCTAAAAATAAAGTTGACCCCTTTTTTGGAAAAATATCGTGAAAATATCTGCCTATTTAGCACACTAAATAAAATTACTCGTTACTGCTTTACCATCTACTTTAATATGTATGTGTAGGTTTATCGTTTATACGACCTGTAAGTTTTTCACCGGTTCAGAGTGCTTATTTTTGCTAACCCTTTCAAAAGTAAGCACTTTCAACCAATGAAACTTACATATTGTATAAAAAATACATAAGTAAAGTAAACTGTTTGTAAAGCGGTAACGATTAATTTAATTTGGAGTGCTAAATAGGGCGAGAGCAACTTTATTTTGAGCGTAACTGGCTTAGTTTTTATTCTAGAGACTTTTATAAAAAATAAAAATTATAAATTTTTCGAATACACAATATTTTTCGTTTTTTTTCTATGCTACATTTTTGCCATCAATATTTTTTCGATAAAATACATACTTTTTGAGTTATTTGCGAAAAACTGCTTGAAAATGTGTTTTTTTTTTGTCAAAAAATAAATATTTTCAATCGAAAATAATTTGAAAAGTATTTACTTACTTATAAAACTCTGTAGAACAAAGGTTGCTTAGATTTAGTCAGTTTATCCATTTCCGGACTTATTTTAAACGCGCGTTTTTTCACCTACGTGAAGGGGTGACTGTCACCCCCCATGTAAAAGTAATCAACGGCATAAATTCCACTTTAAAGTGCAGGGTAAGTATAACCTAAATCCAAATTTTCATGCAATTCGGAGTTGACCCTGAAAATTACACGGTATATCCGTATTTCCCGGTCATTTACTGGGCTATAAGTAATATTTTATTAGGAAAATAATTGTAGAATTAAATCTTATTATTAACTTTTAATGTAACCAAGCAATAATCATCCTTTACTGCGAAAACGTAAATAAGGAGTCGAGGAACACGCTTACCATTTATTACAAGCTACAAGAAACTGTGGATCCCATGTCAGAAGAAAGAAAGGAATTGACTATTCTGGATGCTGGGTTTTATAATATTGATCGTAGTTTATTAAGCAGATTTGTTGCGTATATGTTTTCATATTCTATTATTCTGCTTCAATTCAATAGAGAGCCAAATATTAGAGAGACAGTGAGAGAAGTCAACAGCAGTGTTTACAATATAACAGAAGAATTTACATTTAATCAATCAATAAAGGTGATAGTTAAAGACCTGTATTAGTTTTTATATTTTGATTCTTTTTTCAATATAGTCGGATCCCAGGCCCATTTTCACCATTTATTACTAAGAAGCTAATTTTTCGTGAGTAGCTTCATTTTGACGAGACGCCCAACTTTTATCCTTACAATTTTTGTTTTTGGAGTAGCAAGGGTACCAGGGGTGAAATATGTTGATTTGACGATCCCCAAAAATTTATTACTAACTGTTTTTTTCTTAATTATCAAGATAATTATCTCAATTAGCAGAAAAATAGTTGTCCTACAAAATTGGTCTTATTAAAAAGTTCCGCTTTCCAACATGTATCATTAACGAAGTCATGAAAAATAAGTACTAACCATCTGATGTTTTTTTTTTCTATTAATTAGTTAATATTTATACAGGGTGTAACAAAAATGCCGGTTATAAATTAAATCACATAGTCTGGGACCAAAATTAGTTCGATTGAACCTAACTTACCTTAGTACAAAAATGTGCATATAAAAAAAGTTATAGCCCTTTGAAGTTACAGAATGAAAATCGATTTTTTCCAATATATCGAAAACTATTAATAGATTTTTTATTCAAAATGGACCTTTGGCATTCTTATGGAAGGAAGGTCTTAAAACAACATTATAGTGACATTTGTGCACCCCATAAAAATTTTATGGGGTTTTTGTTCCCTTAAACCCCCCCAAACTTTTGTGTACGTTCCAGTTAAATTATTATTGTGGCGCCCTTAGTTATAAATAATGTTTTTAAATATTTTTTGCCTCTTATTACTTTTTCGATAAGTCAGTGTTTATCGAGATATTTTGATTGAATAGGTATTTGTATAAAATTTATTTATAATTTACATTTTTAGGTATATTTTGAAACATATTAAAAAAGAAGCCACATCTCGATAAAAGGTCGCTTATCGAAAAAATACTAGGAGTCAAAATTTTTTAAAAACACTGTGTTTAACTAATGGTACCACAATAATGGTTTAGTTGGAACGCACACACACATTTGGGGGGTTTAAATGAACAAAACCCCCATAAAACTTTTATGTGATCATATTAAATAAGAAGACGCATCTCGATAACAACTGGCTTATCAAAAAAATACTAGGAGGCAAAAAAGTTTTAAAAATATTGTGTTTAACTAATGGTACTACAATAATAACTTAATTGGAACGTACACAAAAGTTTGGGAGGGTTTAAAGGAACAAACCTCCATACATACAATTTTTATGGGGTGTCCAAATTTCACTCTTATTTTTCCTTAACATGTTCCTGCCATAATAATGCCACGTGTCCATTTTCAATAAATAATCTCTAATAGTTTTCGATATACCTATTGAAAAAAAATCGATTTTAATTTTGTAAATTCAAAGGGCTGTAACTTTTTTATGTGCATATTTGTACTAAAGTATGCTAGGTTTAATCGAACTATGTTTGGTCCCAGAATATGTGATTTAATTTATGACTTGCATTTTTGTTACACCCTATATAATTTAACACCCACAATATTGTCCTACAAATTCCGTGGTACGTTATCCTGGTCCTACGTTTAAAAGTTGTAGTAAAATTATCTGATGCAAAAATAATTACTATTAAGCTGAATCTTTGGGAATCCATTTCGATGAGACGCCCAACAATTTCCTGTACGAAAAGTTTAGTTTATGGTAGCTAACAGGGGTAGCAGGGATGAAGTATGTTAATTTGATGATTCTAAAAATTTATTACTTACAATTCTCAAGATAATTATCTAAATTAGCCGAAAAAATATTTGTGGTTAATATAGTTTGGTCTGTGTCCATTGAACTGGCAAGAACCACAAGTTCTTATTGAGCAGGGAATCATGTTGCCCTTTGAGCACTCCTAGCACATTCAATCTTTTAACATCGACTTGTAGTCGCTATAAATATCATATAAGTATCATGTAAACCATATTTCTCGATGTTATCAATATCATAAGGTTGCTAGTTTCATGTACTAAGCACAACGCACTGAAGATGATCTGATCTAGATCGAAAACGTTTTGCGAATCCTTTTGAATGAGTTTTAATGGTTTTTAATAAACTTTTTTATACCATTGTACAAACGAAGTTTTTACTTCTGTATGATTTTTTTTGAAAAAATATTTGTCCTATAAAAAACAAGGTTTTTTTAAAGATTCCCTCCTTTTCAACATGTATCACGAACGAGGTCATGAAAAATAATAACTAACCGCTTGATTTTTCTTTCAGTTGGTTAGTTAATATTTATTTATAATTTAACACCCACTTCGTCCTCCAAATTGCGTTGTCCGTTATTCCGGTCCTCCAATTCAATACATATCTGAAAATCATGAAATTAAAAATCAATTTATTTTCTGATATTAAAGCTGAGTTACACTGGTACAAGTAAGAATGTGCACAGCGTTGTTTAAAGTGTGGTAGCAACGAATATAGACGCATAGGCCTTTTTATCACATTTTTTGTGCGCATGACAATTATTGTCGGAGTAGCGATACATACCTGTTTTCCCTACACGGACAGACGGACGGACAGACATGCACGAAACCGGAACTGTATATTTGTTTTTATCTGGCTAAGGCGACGAAGAACCGGAGTTACCGATGTAATTTCCCGAATTGCCACCCTGAAATGGAACTGGGCCGGACACGTCGCCCGAATCAGTGATGGGAGGTGGACGAAGAGATTACTTGAGTGGAGGCCGAGATTAGACAAAAGAAGTAAAGGAAGACCCCCTACTCGTTGGACTGACGATCTCAAGAAAATCGCAAGAAATTTGATGCAATGTGCTCAAAATAGAGCACAATGGACAAAAATGAGGGAGGCCTATGTCCAGCAGTGGACGCAAAGGGCTGGATGATGATGGTGATGATGAAGGCGTGTTGAATGAATAATATGTCGCACGTACTATTTCGTCGATATTGAAACAGTAATTCCGGTTACAACTTTAAAACCGGACCATATAGATATATTTATGCTCCCATTCGACACCTCATTTGTTATTCTATCTATTTTAATAACGGACGAGTTATATTCACGAACAGACAGACGGACGGACAGATAGGCATGAAACCGGAAGTATATATTTGTTCTCGTCTTGCTAAGGCCCGTCGAATAATATATCGCTTGCATTATTTCGACGACTTTAAATTAGTACGTCCGGTTGCAACTTCTGAAGTGCAAGATCAAATTTCTCACCTTTAATACCATCCATGGTTATAAGCTTTCATTAGACATTTATGCGATCTAATGACGGAGGAATTATGTTTACAGAGAGACATTGTTTAAAATGGGTGAAAACAAAAAATATGTAGATAAATCTGTATAGATAGATAGAATATTAAATTAGATTATTTCATTCATAGAGACTCTGACTATAGGGCGGGCAGTCAATGAGAGCAAGAACAGGTTATTACCTCCGAATTCTATCCTACTGCATGGATTTTAATGAAATTTTAGGAATAGCCTGAAAATATCTCCTTATTCAAAGTCTACTCCCCTTCTCGGGTGTGGAAAATTTTTTGGTTAAACAACTACGGAAGTTGCTAGAGAACCTAATTCTAAGCAAAAACTGTTCCATAATTTTTTTTCGAAAACTCGATACTTTTTGAGTTATTCGTGGTTGAAAATTGGCCATTTTCATTGAAATATAACACCTTTTCAAACGGTTTTTTGCGAGTACCTTAAAAACAATGCATCTAACTAAAAAAATTATATTAAATATTTTTGTAGCTCATAAAAAACAAAGAGATTCGTTCCTTCTTCAATCTTCCAGTTTTAACACAAAAAGAGATATGGTAGATAAAAAGAATTTGTTTTTTTGGTGCATGCTCAAATCAGTGTATATAACTTGCAATAACAGAGAAACGGTCGATTTTAGGTGTATAATGCTATCAATACCTTTTATTGTGTTTGAAAAGTCCTTTCAAATAAGCAATATTAAATGTCGATTACATTCAAACTAAGCGAGATATGCTGCAAAAAATTGATGACTAACGAATTTTAAGAAAAAAATTGAGAAGTTTATTTAACCCCTCATCCACAAGAATGTAAATGCATCGTTTTCCTTCTACAATACATTTTACTACAGTGTTATTTTTATGTTCAAAAAGTTGAGCGGGTTTAAAATGAATGGTTTTTGAAAAAAATAAGATCAAATTATAGAGCGCATATTTAAATTTTCTTAAAAATCTTCCTTTTTCTCCATGTAACTTGAAAAGGATAAGAGATACTGCTAAAAATACAATCAAAATGTTTATCTAGAAGAAACCTATATTCTTGTATAGCATCTTTTTTTTGGCATCTCTTATCATTTTCGAGTTACATGGAGAAATAGGAATATTTTTAGAAAATTTAAAAATGCGCTCAAAAATTTGATCTTATTTTTTTCAAAAACCATCATTTTAAACCTGCCCAACTTTTTGAACATAAAAAGAACACTATAGTAAAATTTATTGTAGAAGCAAAACGATGCATTTACATTCTTGTGGATGAGGGGTTAAATATACTTCCCATTTTTTTCTTAAAATACGTTAGTCATCAAATTTTTTACAGTTTATCTCGCATAGTTTGAATGTAATCGACATTTAATATTGCTTTCTAGCTTGCTTGCTATTTTAAAGGTCTTTTCAAGCACAACAAAAGTTATTGATAGCATTATACACCTAAAATCGACCGTTTCTCTGTTATTTCAAGTTCAATACACCGATTTGAGCATGCACCAAGAAATCAAGTTTTTTCACTTATCATATCTCTTTTTATGTTATAACTAGAAAATACATAAAGGAAAAAATCTCTTTGTTATTTTATAAGCTACAAAAATGTTTTATATGGTTTTTTAGTTAGATGCATAGTTTTTAAGGTATTCGCAAAAAACCGTTTGAAAAGGTGTTATGTTTCAATGAAAATGGCCAATTTTCAACCAGGAATAACTCAAAAAGTATTGAGTTTTCGAAAAAAAAATTATAGAACCGTTTTTGCTTAGTATTAGGTTCTCTAGCAACTTCCGTAGTTATTTAAGCAAAAAGTTTTCCACCTCGGAGAAGGGGTGGGCGCCCCCAAGACAAAAGCACACATCGGCATAGAGTAGACTTTTTTCTTGGCTATTCCCTACTTACTGTGAAAATATCACGTAAATCGATATAGTAGCATTGTTTATCTACACAATGATATATCTAGTTATACAATGATAGTAGGATGGAATTCGGAGCCACATACCCTCATTGACTGCCCTACTAATAAAAACCTAGAATAAAAATTACAGCGATTATTTTTTAATGATTTTAACTTCCAATCGTATAGTAAGATATTTGATCACGTGTTTACTTCTGTCCAATCAGATTAAAATTATACTGAGAATTATCTACTGTAGAAATTTAACGATAGAATTTTTTTAAGTATATTGGTTCTGTTTAATGGCAACTTGTTTTTTGACAACTGTCACATTTAAGAAAATATTCATAATATAGATAGGTATTAAAAAATAATCTTACGAATATCACACGACAGTAAGAATAAATAAGAAAATAATGCTTCATTTTTACTCAAATTTGTTGTCATTGGGCAATAGCCACTCGAGCCCTGCGGGCTCTCGTGTCTATTGCCAGACAACAAATTTTCGAAAAACTGTCGCATTATTTTCAATTTATTCTCACTCTCTTTTGATATTATACCCGATAATTTTTGATAATATCCCGTCGTCAAGTATATTACGTCAGGTGCCCTTCGTTGCTACGAAAAAATACATTCAGTGACATTAATGACAATTAATGTTTTAAAAGTTATAAAAGTGATGACTTTCAACCGTCAAATATTTATAATAACTGTTTGTTTAATTGTACTAATTTGTACTTACATAAATAAATTACAATAAAATTTTGGTTTTAAACAGTTTTTTATTCATGAAATAATCGCATCAAATTGCACTCGATCTCTAAAATTATTATCGAATTGTTGCCCTCGTGACACTTTGACATAATTTCACTACCCTTCGGGTCGTGAAATTAAAACTGTCAAAGTGTCACTCGGGAAAAATTCGATAATTTTAGAGCTCTTGTGCAATTACTACTGATAATTTTTGATAATTTCCCGTCGTCAAGTATTTTACGGCAGATGCCCTTCGTTGCTACGCAAAAATACATTCAGTGACATTAATGATAATTAATGTTTTACAACTTACTTGTTACACAGATCAACAGGAAACAGGTTTAAAATATTCAGGCAAAAGTATCAAAAAAATATTAGTTAAAATCTAATTTAAAAAGACAGTTTTATTCATGAATTAACCTTACCGAATTACTCTCGAGCTCACTTTGACATAATTTCACTCCTCTTGGGATCGTGAAATTAAAACTGTAAAAGCGTCACTCGGGATACAAATCGATAATTTTAGAGCTCTCATGTAATTACTGCTGATTATTTCATTAGAGATTCTAACCAATAGAAAGCTACAAGAATAAAAATTACAGCGGTAATTTTTTCCATAAATTCCCGTCGTCAAGTATTGTTTCAAATGCACTTCGTTACTACGCAAAAATCAACATTTAGTGACATTAATGACAATTAATGTTTTACAACTTGTCAAATAGAACACCATAAATAGGTTTAGCAAATATTCAGGCGAAAATATCAATAAAATATTAGTTAACATGATTTAAAAAACGGTTTAATTCATGAAATAATCTTACCGAGTGTACTTACTTAAGTGTCTTGTTACTTTGCAAAGTTGGCTTCATTGTCTTTGCAAAGAGACTCTAATTGTAGCCGAACGTCTGCGGTCCCTCCGGTGAGTACCGATCCCACAAGGACAGAAACTATTTTCATTTACTAATTTATAATAAACGAAAAATTTCTGACCCTGGTGAGATTCGAACTCACGACCATTCGGACCTTTCGATACTGAGAATTAAATTGAAAAGACTCATTCACTGATATAAAAATGTCCATTTCCTAAATCTCATTTTCCACTTACTTATGGATACATTTCCTCTCTAAAAGTTTGTTATCCAGTGGCGTAGCGTAGTGGGGACGGCAGGGGCGGTTCGCCCCGGGCGGCACTTTTTAGGGGCGGCAAAATTTAACAATGAATAATAAAAATATTTTGTAAATATTTGAACCATTTTATATTTTTATCGCAACTGCAAATTCGGACCGATTGAAAGGAGCACGGAATTTTTCATTACTTATTTTGTGACGAATTTGGGGAATTAATTTTCTTTGAATGATATTTATTGCGACTGGCAACAACGTCTATACTGACTTGTGGGAATTCCCCGTTTATAACTAACAATCAGCAAAACTTTTTTCGCACTTTAGAACGTTGCTATTCTTTTTTTTTTCTCATCGACACATCGTTGGGAAGCTCTGATAGCAACTACAGGCAAAGGAAGGATTCAAGACGCGGTGTAGTGCAAGAGGCTATGCCGTAAATGTGACATGGCATCATTACAAAGACATTCTCGTCACTTTGGAAAAACTGACAGAGGCAGGTGAAAGCTTAAACACTAGAACATATGCAGGTGCTTTAATAGTTTCGATGCAGTCATTTTCCTTTCTTTGTTTTTTGGACCTGTGGCAACCGGTGCTACATGAAGTGAATAATGCACAAAAATATTTACAAACAAGGCGACGTGACATAAGATTGTGCGCTCAGAAAGTAAATGCTTTGCAGATGATATTGACAGAGAAAAGAGAGGAATGGGCCAATGGCGCTGTAGGTTATGCAAAAATGTATATGTGAAGAACTTGGAATTTTCATAAAACCTCGGAGGCACATAACAAGAAAGCATATTTTCGATGACGGAAAAATGAGTTGAGAGGAGAGCTGTTTTCTTCGTTAGATAGTTATTGTAGAAATTCGTGAGCATTTTCAACAGCAACAACACTGAATGTAATCTAGACTACGCATCTGACGAAATTGACGAGCAGGGTTTCAAGCTGGAAAAACTTCGACTTCGAACTTTCGTTGCTGCTACATACAACGAAATTGATTAATGCAGACTCACATGAATTATTTAAATTTATTGTTAAATCCAAGCTGGAAGATACTCTGCCCAATATTTTAATAATGTTCCGAATATTTTTCATAGTAGCTATAAGCAATGCCAGCTGTGAAAGGAGTTTTTCAAAATTGAAAATGATTAAAAATGATTTAAGATCGACAATGAGTACTCAAGGGCCGGTTGTTCGAACGCTAATCAACAATGATCACTATCAACTATTTAATTACTGTCACAACTGTCAATGTCAACTTTGGTTGGGTTGCTGAAAATATAATTGATTATAATTATGAGATTGGTTAATCAATTAACATAACAATTATATTGATTAACTAATTTCATAATTGTAATCAATAATTATGTTGTCAACAACCCAATCAAAGCTGACATTGACAGTTGTGACAGTAATTAAATATTTGATAATGATCATTTTTGATTAGCGTTCGAACAACCGGCCCTGACTAACTAATTTGGCTATTTTGTCTGTTGAGCAAGAGGTGTGTGATGCGATAGACATTGATGGTGCAATGAAAGACTTTGCTCTTAAAAAAAGTAGACGTATAAATTTTTAATTGAAGACGGAAGTTTTGTTTTTAATTCTAACAAAAATACTCATATTACTTTTCAATAAAAATAAAAATATAACATTATAGTATCGTTCTAATTAAAAATTTATTTTATTTAATTTTGTCGATCGTCAAGGTGTACCTAATCTTAAGTGATAGGTACCTAAGTTAATTTTTGTATTAACAAACGTGATTGTAAAACTTAGATAAACTTTTTTATTTAAAATCCAACCTATATAATGCAAAATAATGATGACTGTTCTTGCCGAAAAGTTCTCTATAATTAATGTATGTAATGTTATACAATAAATTAAAATACCTAAATAAGAGGGCGGCAAAATTGTCTTCCGCCCCGGGCGGCCGACACTCACGCTACGCCACTGTTGTTATCGTAGTGCTTATTACTCTGCTAATGGTTAAAAATGAAACAAAGCAAATATTTTCTTAAACAAAAATCCACGATGAAAATAAAATTCCTGTAGCTGGCTGTATACCATACAAAAATACTGGATCCTTTGTAAAAGGTATATTTATTAAAGGACCCCAATAAGGGTTACATCATCTAAACAAAAAGGGTTTTGGTTTAATAGTTATTTATGATATAAGTGTTAAAAGTACAATTTTAAGGCACGCAATTCACACGAGTGCCTTAAAAATGTACTTTTTAACACGTATATCATACAATATTTTTTCTACAAACGTCTTATATATCAACAACTATAATTTATTCATTCTCAATTACAGGAAAAAACCTACAACTCTTTTACTTGAACTTGACTGACATTCCATTTTTATATTTTTCTTGACATTACATCAAAACTGCCTATACTGTCAATACGTAAATCGTAACAACTATAGAATAACATATACTTTTATTGTTGTATATTCTATCAAATTTTAATGTTTTTTTTCGACAAACGTGTTAAAAATGCAATAATACAGTTTAAATTAAATTTAAAAAAACATTTTAAACCACCTTTTTCAAATTGCGCAAGTTGTACTATTAATATTAATGTTAATAAATGAAATATAAATGCAGTGCCTTAAAAATTTTAAAGCACTAGTGCTTTAAAGTAGCATTTTTAACGCTCCTATGGAGTGCTAAAAATTACATTTTTAACACGGTTGTAGAAAAAAATTTAAAGGGTTTTTACCCATAACTTTTTGGTGGCTCACGCATACATACAAGGCTTTTAAACACTGATGATGGATTATTTGTTAATCCGAAAACGTTTTGTTTATATGATGTAACCCTTATTGGGGTCTTTTAAATATACCTTTTACAAAGGATCCAGTATTTTTTTTTATTTTCTTAAACAGTTTTCATTTATAAGCGATGGAATCCTGCAGCTCAAAATGAAGATCTCAATCAGGAAAACAATTAGCCGTGTTTAATCTACTGCTTGTTCCATTTTTGGGTTAACTACCGGCTATTGCGTAAAAGTAAGTTCCTTCACTCTTGAACAGGATATTTCCCTCCGGGGTTAAAGGGTTTCCAATGGGAGAAGAGAAAAATCTGTAATATCTTTCCTGTGCGATGTAATACAGATCAATATTTAGCGCATGCTTCTCTACTGTGTTTTCCCTAATATAATTTAAAATCCTACGGTCTCAAATTGGTAGGCGATGTTGCCAGTGTGAATAGTTCGCAGAGATTGCTATTTATTCTTCTAATGAAATTAATATTTGTTGTAAAATATAAATATGTTTATATTAACTCGTAAGGCGATTATAAAGGATATTGGAGATATTATTAAATATATTATACAGTGCATTCGTAAAGTGTGGAAACGGTCTATTATCTCATGACTTAATTATTTTCAGAGTTAAAGCTCTGACAGGTCGATTTTTATTTTTAAATTATGATTTTTTGACGTATAGTACATAATATTGACGTCATTGATGATTTTTTTTAAATGGGAATAGGGGTCGTGTGGGAGCTCATTTGAAAGGTGATTCAATTCTCTATTCAGTAATATAAACATTAACATCATTATTTATACACAGTGGGCAAAAAATAATTTTTAAATTAAAATCATTGACGCAAAAAGAAGAATGTATGTAATTTATTTAACTCAAAATACATTTTTCCGCAAATCGCCAGGAAATTTTGACATTCCTGTCAAAATTTCTTGAAGAAAAAGTCAGGACTTCCTTACTGTAAGGAAATGTCATTTCCTTACTGTAAGGAAATGATATTTCCGTACAGTTGTTAGTGTTCTACATAAATGATAATTCAACCTCAATACGTTTCCATAGTAACCCAAGTAATTTTATTAGGAATTTCAAAGCACCATTTATTTGGGAATAAAATTATCGCGTTTTTTTTAAATCAATCAACATCTGTCGAATTTTAAACGATTTGCGGAAAAATAGTATGTTTACCTCGTAGGAAAAGCCACATTCCTGGACTCTGTGTTGCTATGTCTCGGCTTGCGCCTCGACTTAGCAATCTTCACAGTCGTCCAGGAATGTTAAGCTTTTCCTACCCGGTAAACAATGTAATATTACTGCTGTCAGAACAGAGAAAAAAATGTTTATTTGACAAATAAACAATGCTTTTCGCTTAAATTAAATTTTCACACTGTCAAGAGGCAGGTGTATGGCTGTTTGACATTTAATTTAAGCCAAAAGCAAGGTTTATTTATGAAATAAACATTTTTTTATTATAATATGTGGCATCAGTAAAATGGATTTTGAGTTAAATAAATTACATACATTCTTCTTTTTGCGCCATTTATTTTAATTCAAAAATTATTTTTTGGCCACCCTGTACAAATAATGATGTTAATGTTTATATTACTAAATAGAGAATTGAATCACCTTTCAAATGAGCTACCACATGACCCCTATTCCCATTTAAAAGAATCATCGATGACGTCATTACGCCCAAATCGATGACGTCACTATTATGTAATATAGGTCACAAATCATAATTTAAAAATAAGAATCGACCTGCCAGAGCTGTAACTCTGAAAATAATTAAGTCATGAGATAATAGACCGTTTCCACACTTTACGAATGCACTGTATAATTATACGGCCGGTGTAGCTTAGGCGGTAGTATGCTTGGCTCGCGTGCTGGTAGGCCGGGGTTCAAATCCTAGCGCCGGCAAGAACAACTAGACATTTTTAAAATATCTATAGGCCCCAGGTCGACTCAGCCTGAATAAAATGAGTACCTTGGGTAAAACCAGGGGTAATAATAGGCGTTTGAAGCGTAGCACTGACCCTGTTACCTTCCTTGTATACCGTAGGCCCTAGTTATAGCATACTACCCTGCTATAATCCCAAATACCCCAGGCTGTGGGTGAAAAAACATGATATAATTCAGGAATTTTTGAAACCTATCAAGTGTTGTAAAGGACGATGGCAGGAATAACTTCTACTAGAATGTAACCAACAATTTTGTGCGGTTTTTTATTTATGACGTGTTTCATTTCTTAAACTTGCAATTTTTAAAGATTTTTAATTTTGCAGCTTAAGATATTCATTTTAGACAAAAACTTTTAAATAAAAAATTGTAGTAAGTTAAAACACCTACAATTCGAGCTATGGCAAGTTTAATTTCATTAATTAGTCCAGAAGCCCACTGCGCATCCGCTAGGAAAAATATTCTGATTCGGATTTTTTGCACAGTCTTACTCAAAAAGGACTCCTTTTAACAAATTTGCATGTTGCCAGGACCAAAAGGTGGTCAAAAATTTTTTAATCGTTTTTTTGTTTTTTTCCTAGAATTATTTTTTTTTGCATGGAAAAAAGTTTTTTTAGGTTTTTTGGATCATTCCAAACAGAAAAGGTCTTTAGTGACTTTTCTCTAAAAATGATAGTTTTTGACATATAAACGATTCAAAATTGAAAAATTGCGAAATCGGCCATTTTTAACCTTCAAAAACTATGTGAAAAACTGAAAATTTGAATGTTGCCAAGGTAGGTAGATATTCTTTAAATATCGATTGATGAAATCCCGAAGAGCTTTTTGCAATACAATATTCAAAACTCCATTGTTTTTTAATTGCTAATCAAGCGTGCGCTACACTATTTTCCACCGAGCGACAGTGCAAATGAAAGGAATAAATTCGTTATTTCGTAAACCGGCGACTTTAAGAAAAAATCCCGAAGCAGGTCGATTTTTATTTTTAAGTTATGATATTGTGGCATATATGGTATACTAGTGACGTCATTTATCTGGACGTGATGACGTAATCGATGATTTTTTTAAATGAGAATAGGGATCGTGTGCTAGCTCATTTGAAAGGTTCTTCAATTCTCTATTCAGCAATATAAATATTTACATACTTATTTATACAGGGTGTCCAAAAAATTTTTATTAAATTAAATTATTTGACAATAAAAGAAGTAGAAGGACACCCTGTATAAATAATTATGTAAATGTTTACATTACTGAATAGAGAATTGAAGAACCTTTCAAATGAGCTACCACACGACCCCTATTCTCATTTAAAAAAATCATCGATTACGTCATCACGCCCAGACGGATGACGTCACTAGTATACCATATATGCCACAATATCATAACTTAAAAATTAAAATCGACTTGTTTCGGGAGTTTTCCTTAAAGCCGCCGGTTTACGAAATAACGAATTTATTCCTTTCATTTGCACCATACTGTCGGTGGAAAATAGTGTCGCGCACGCTTGATTAGCAATTAAAAAACAAAGGAGCTGTGAATATTGTATTGCAAAAAACTCTTCGGGATTTCATTAATTGATGTTTAAAGAATATCTACCTACCTTGGCAACATTCAAATTTTCAGTTTTTCACATAGTTTTTGAGGGTTAAAAATGTTTCGCAATGCGAGAGTTTCGCAATTTTTCAATTTTTAATCGCTTATATGTCAAAAACTATCATTTTTAGAGAAAAGTCACTAATTTGGAATGATCCAAAAAACCTAAAAAAAACTTTTTTCCATGCAAAAAAGTAATTTTAGGAAAAAAACAAAAAAAAAACGTTTAAAAAATTTTTGACCACCTTTTGGTCCTGGCAACATGCAAATTTGTTAAAAGAAGTCCTTTTTGAGTAAGATTGAGCAAAAAATCCGAATTAGAATATTTTTCCTAGCGGATGCACAGTGGCTTTCTGGACTAATACGTTATTGCAAAAGAGCCTGCGAAAGACCAAAATGGGCGTTTTTTGCAATTGCATTATTTATTGTAAAAATAAATTTTATGAATTTTTTAAGGCTTTAAAATAAAGATCTTTCAAAACCAAACATAAAAAAATTTGCAGAGCCCGATTGGTGAACTTGTTGCTTAGATATTATAATTTGTTTATCCCAAGGGGTCAAATGTCGAAGGCTATAACTTTTTCAAAAAAAAAAAAAAATTGTAGAGAGGTAATCCAAAATCTACTCTCCTTCTAAAGACTTGTATTTTCATATTCTGATGTAAATAAATGCGTATAACATTTTTCGACCCCTTATTTCGGGTTTGAAAATAAGGGGGAAAATTTCGTTATAAACATTTAGAACTGAAGCCGCCCCTGTACATCCTATGAGTTTCTAACTTACAGGTTATTATTACTGAAGACAAAATAAAGATTCAATACCGAATAAAAATTTTCTACGACCAACTGAAGCTGAGATAATTGTTTTTGTTTTCTTAAATGGTAGTGACTTTATTTATAACAATTAAGAAATTATTTCACAGTCATTGATTAAAGAAAGACTTATATTATCTTGAAATAAAAATTATTTTAACCGAAAATTACATTTAATTATTAAAAATGAATTTTACAGTAAGGTGGAGATTTATTTTTCGTTACGAATGTGATTTCTTGTGTCGGTTGCTCTTAGCAACGGTTAGCAATATAAATCACGTTTTTTGCTTTAGATTTTAGAGCACCGCTTGGATTGATATGGAATTTGGCAAACACATAGATAACATGTCAAAGAATAAAAATGATATTGGGCCTCTGTGTGCTTTTGTCCCGAGGGTGAGTTTCACCCTTAGAAGGGGTGAAAAAATATATGTTCGAAATAAGTTCGGAATTGAATAAAACGTCGAATTCTAAGTACCTTTTGTTCTACAGCATTTTTTCACCAAGTTAATACTTTTCGAGTAAATACCTTCATTTTTCATGAAAAAAAAATCACGTTTTTAGGCGGTTTTTGACAAATAACTCAAAAAGTAAGAATTAAAAAAAACATTTTTAATAAAAATATAGCAAATTAAAAATTGAAAAAATGATGTATGCATGAACTCTCTAGACTCAGTAGAAATAAAGTTCTAGCTAATGAAAAATATGTTCATATCCGTCAATTTTCAAAGTGAAATATTTCAACGTGAAATAACCAAAAAATCATGCACTTTTTGGAAAAAAATCATTACAACGTTTTTAATGTTGTTCTGAAGCTATTTTTTGTGGCATTTTTATAATAAATTACTTTTAATGGGAAATAAGCCACAATTTTACCAAAAAAAAAACGATTTTATTAACGTTTCGAAGCCCAAATCATAGATAAAAGTGTTGTGTGATTGGGTAGAATGCGATCTTACTCTTCAAAAAATATGTCACGTATTTCAGCGCCATTTCAGCACCTGGTTAATTGGAAGGATACTACAAATCTGGCCTCCACATAAGTGGTCTGTAGCTTCGACATGATAGGTGTGAAATTTTAAACGTTCTTGCTGTTGATTGGATAGGAAGGGTAGCGTAATCTAGCCTCCATGCTAGGTACATTGTAGCCTCCATACGGTACTTCCAATATTTAATATTTTAATCAAGTGGGCAATAAAGGTTAAACACAAATAACTTTTGTTTCTTAATTATTTATTCAATTGATGATTGATGGATTCGACCGTTACTTGATGAAAGTTCATTTTATCTCACAATAAAACACTGAAAACTTTTGTTTTCTATACTTCCACAAAATTTATTATTTACAACTATGTGACTACAGCTGTTTCGGCAGAGTGCCTTTCTCAAGTGATATAATTTACAATGTGTTTGCCTTTTTAAGTCTCTAACTGAAGAGGTTGAGGAGTGGGGAGCTGTTTGTCTCGAGTTGGTCATTCAGAATTATATCTGTATTTTTCAGTTTATTAATTTCCATAGATTCTAAAAAAGAAAAAATTCTGCATATCCAAAATAAAGGCCTTAAGCTATCTTTTTTAGAATCTATGGAAATTAATAAACTGAAAAATACAGATATAATTCTGAATGACCAACTCGAGATAAACAGCTCCCCATTCCTCAACCTCTTCAGTTAGAGACTTAAAAAGGCAAACACATTGTAAATTATATCACTTGAGAAAGGCACTCTGCCGAAACAGCTGTAGTCACATAGTTGTAAATAATAAATTTTGTGGAAGTATAGAAAACAAAAGTTTTCAGTGTTTTATTGTGAGAATTATTTATTTATACAATAATGTGACAGTTTACATAGAAATATGAGTATTTAATTTGGATTAAATATATGCTTATTTGTTGAATTTTTCCACCGTCTGCATACAACACCTGATCGGAGGCATTAGACCTAACAACAAAACGCGAAATAAAATGTGTATTTTAAAACTGTCGGATAAACAGTAGGAACTAACAATCAGAAAAACTTACCTTTAAAAAGATTCTCGATTACAAAATAACAAAAATATAAAAAAAACACGACTGAATATCTTTTTATGGTGCCACAAACAAACTACAAACACAAAATAATAACCGACCATAATGACTGAACACAGACAGCGCAGGATCAGCATCTCTGGCGGCACTGGGCGGCACGCGTCCTCTCGAAAATCCCGTACAAAATCTAGTCAGTGTAAGATTTGTCAAAAGTCATGTTCCACCAATCACGATGCCGACATCAGCGCCTCTGTAAAATTGGAAGGAAACTAAATACGATTACATTTTTTTTTACTAGAGTGCGCGGGGCATACCCCAAATCGGGTTTCGTTGTCAAAATATAAAATACTACTAAAATAAACAAAAATGTTGTTGCTAAGTAAAAAAATTCTTCTAATAATTTATTTAATCTGACTCATTTATATTAGCAATTCAGACGTATATTATACATTTTAAAGTAGAAGGCTTTAAAATGATATCGCCAATATTTATGAGTTGCGTTCCTGGGACGATTTTACTAAATGATAGTTCATTCGATTACATGAAATCAATCCCAACTCAAGAATATCCGTCACAAAAAAATCATAGCATGTGATC